>NW_010253203.1:10984-73262 GCF_000690775.1 Eurypyga helias | reverse complement strand
CCCTGCTCCCTGCCCTGCTCCCTGCGCCTTTCCGCCGCAACGGGCGGCTGCCGTGCCGGGGCAGGGTGCCGGGTGCGGAAATCCTCCGGGTCATGGCAGAGCTCTCTGCGGTATTCTGCGGGGTCTTACACGCTGCTGGCACCATCCCAGGTGTTGCGTGGGCTGCACGACGATTGCAATGGCACGGCATGCTGTGCCAGGCGTTGCTCGAGGGTGGTGCGGGGTGCTGCGTGCTGGTGAGCAGCTCAGACGAGCAGGATGCTGTCCCCATCCTGCCGTGCATCCGCATCTTAGGTTAGCACAGCGGGGCAGGGATTGACCATGATGCTGTGCACTGCAGAATGAGGGACTTCTGACAGCAGCTTTTGCAGGGTCATGCAGGGTGCTAACAACCTCGCAGTGCCGTGTCATTGTGGAGATTTGCAGGATACTAGTGTCCCACAGCATTGCTGCGTGGTCTCAAAGTCCCCATGGGCAGCAGAACTTCTGGATGCCATATCAAAGCACCAGCATCCTTTCAGCATGGTATGAGGGGTAGAGAGCTCTGCCCTTCCCTAGCAGGGCAGGAGCTATGGAGCTTCCCAGGAGCTATGTGGTGAAGCATCCTCTAGCACGTTGCCGAGGAGCAGCATCTTCTGCCATAGCATGCAAAAATGCTCCGTGCTGGGGTCTTCTGAGGAGCAGTCCCTTGTGCAGCACCACTCTGGAGCACAGCACATGAAAAGTGTCTGCTCAAGCACAACTCTGGTGTCTCAGCAAATGCAACAGGCAGAGATCAGGCTGTGTCCCACGCAGTCGGTTCAATACAGGATACTGGGATCCTTTTGGCTTCTCTACGGAGGCTTTGGCAGGTGCTGCGGTGAGGCATGCGTGCTGGTGGGTGCAATGCAAGGCTCATGTCCTACAGCACAATGTGGCACAGGAGGCCTCTGCCCTCCCCAGAATGATGCCAGTGCCCTGGACAGAGCTCAAAGCTCCAGAGGCTGCTGCCAGCTCGGGGTACAAAGCTCCTTCTCTGGTGTTCAGCACGAGTGTCCCAACACCCCTACAAGAACCTGGCCCCCAGCAGTCCTGTGCTCAAGTCTCACAAGCATGCACACCTTGTGGTCTGTCATGCAAAACCATGCCAAGGTACTCCCCAGGGTACCAGTGTCCCCACATGGTGGAATGGATGCCAAAGAAGATGCAGTTGTTACCCAGAAGGTGGTGGTAAGATGTTGAGATGATGTTTTGGGCTGCAACTGTGCTGAACCAGAGCTGTACGTCAGCCACACTCAAAACCCAGGACTGCTCCCAGTCAAAGCCAGACTGAAATACAGATATTTTAGAGCCTGGTCTTGCCACTACCACTACAGATACAAACAGCTCACTCGTGTCTTTGAGCAGGTCACGTTAGCTAGGGATGCTCTGCACAGCACAGGAGATTCTGTGATTGCTGGCCTGGGGCCACCTGGCCAATGCACATCCCAAGGAACCAGGGTCACGCGTGTGCCCAGGCTACCAGCATTATGGCCCACAATGCAGCTGCAGTGGTCCACAAGGACCTGGCAGTCAATGGAGCTGCAGCTGTTGAGGCTGAAATGCTGCCAGAGCTCAATGTCTCTCACCAGATGGGGATGTGGAGCCTCTCACTGGCCCCATCAGTTGGAGCACATGGTGAAGGGTCCCCTCACCCCCACCTTATTGGAGTTGGAGCATTGCTTCCCTCCATCAGGAACAACACTAAGTCTGAGGTGGCCCCATGGGCTATGGAACGCAAGCAAGAGCACCGTGTGGAGGAAAGAGCCAGGGCCAGCAGAGGAGGCATTTGGGTACATGTCAGGAGGGCAGAGCCTAACCAAGGCTCTGGACAAGCATGGTGAGTGTGGGTGGCTCTGCTCCCTGAGGGGGACAGTGCCCATGCTCCCTGGTGCAGGACAGGGGACCTGAGTCTTCAGGGGCTGAAGGCGTTGTGTCAACACCTGCAGAGTAACACACATACAGACTCCTGTGCTGACAGTGGGTCCTGGTCCTGGTTGCAGAGTCCCCACTGCCTGGGCACAGCCTGGCATGGGGTGTATTTTTCCAGTGATGTCCCAGGTGTTCAAAGGAGCCACAGCTCTGTAGAGCATGGAGCAGGTGGTGTTGGTTGCCATGGCTGTGGGGGGTGGGCATTGCCTGTCCTTCGGAGCACTGTGTAGGGTTCCCTGTTTTTACCATCCATGGGCCTTAGACTCAGGTACAGGGTGGCCACTGTCCCCAGGTGAAGTGCTGGGGTGCCCAGCTTTGACTTCAAACCAAGGCCAAATGCCAAGAAAAAACTGCAGAAAATGAAGCGGTACAACCTCTGATTTTTGCAGGTCGTGTCTAACAACAGGTTGTATTTTAAGAGAGAGCAAAATAATGTAAATGTTGAATTTTGAAACACCTTCCGGACCTGGAACTCTCACCTCCAGAGTCCCAAGCCGTATGTTGCTGTATGGCCCTTCTCAGCACACTCCCCGGCAGGACAGGTCCATTTGTTCGTGCAAACATCTGACGTTTGCAGGTTTTTTTTATGATTATTTTTAAATGCCTTATAAAACTTTGTTTCATTTAATATCTTAGCCCTGTAAATCACTGCTTATAGTAGATAGTTCACAGGTATCAATTAAATGTCTTTAATTGGTTAAAGTCAGCCATGGTTTATGCTGATTCCACAGACGTGTTAAATCATCAATGAAGTCTTTAATGAGCCGCAAGCACAGTTGAGCATCTACGCAATGACCCATGTCCGTGAGACGAGTCCTGCTGACAAAGCAGGCAATAATGCTCTGCGGTGGAAAGGAAGAGGCTTTAGCTGTTGTCTGGAAAGAGCATTTTATTGGCACTTAGTGGAGGGAAAATAAGCTTCCTGGTGATGTCTGAATCATTGCTTTTGCATGTGCTCTCATGCCCAGGGTTCAGCTGAACTAGGTGTAAACTATGCTCTTCTTCAGTGATGGGCAGAAACCACTGGCAGGAGCACTGAGATGCTGAGACCTACAGGAGCCGGGATCAGCCCTCTGACCAGCAGTGGATCATAAGGTTCATGACTGGCAAAGGCGGTGCTGCACCATATGCCCTGACCTGGAGTGGTGCTGAGCACCAAAGCTGCTGTGACGGTTTGCAGGAGTGGCAATCCTTGCAGAGGTGGCTCTGGCAGGCACAGGCAGTGCCCAGGTGAGGAGACAGCACAGATCTCAGAGATGAGGGGAGAACTGGAGGGAGTTGGGAGCTCCTGCACCCCACCGTCGGCCTCAGCTGCACAGATCCTCACCCATCTTTCCTCCAAAAGAGCACATGGAGACCGAACTCACCCATGCTTAGCTGGTGCACAAAGGTCTGCAGAGAATGGTGAGCTGTGAGACAAAAGCCAGAGCCTTTAGCAGTGTCTCCCATGGTACCATCTCTGGGTAGCCCCCCAGGAGGCGGGTCTGAGAGCCCCGTGCTTGCAGCTTTGAGGCCAGGTATCTTCAGAATATTCCTGTCTGCTACTCTCCTGCTAACGTTGCCCTGGTCCCTGCAGAGGAAGGGGGCTGTGTGCTCATACAAACACACATATGCTGAGTCCCAGACATGTGTGTTCATGCACACACATGTGGACACAGTCACATGTGCATGCACAGGCACAAACAGAGCTTGCTGTGTCGGCTCCTGCAACACTTTGCAGAGGAAGGTGTAACAGCAGTGATGGGCAGAGGGGAACTGTGCCCACAGCATCCCCACGGCAGTCCCACTGGGTGGGCTGTCCCAGGGCATGAGCACCCAGCAGCGGCAGATGGATTTCAGGGAATCATTCATTCAGAGTGAGCTGAGCCTGTGCTCTGGCAGAGGAGGCAAAAGGCTCGGCAGCTGTGCTGACCGTGGGGAGCTGGACCAGGGGAGCCTAAGTGCACTGGATGAGCCTCACGAAAGAAGCTAGCAGGGTGGTCTGAAGGGGACGTGAATACAGTGCAGTTTTAGTTTCATTCACTCAGATGACGGGGCTCAGGTCCTAAGCCTGTCAATAGACCAAGACCCAGTCATGGGCACGTTTAGTGAGGGATGTGATTTTGTTCACAAAGCACTGTCAGCTCTGCCAAGGCCAAGGTCCTACACCCTGCACTCTCCCTGCATGAACCCAGCACTCAGCACGTCCCTGTTCCGGGTAAGCTCCAACTGGGTCTGCTGGAAATTGAAAGGCGAACTTGCAGGCTTTGCCCTCAGACCTGGCATGACCCATGCCTGGGAAAATCCTCATTACACAGCAATTCTCTTTGTATGTCTTCCTGCGTGAAATAAATGTCCAAGCACCTCATTCAAGTGCACTTCCAGACCCGGAAGTGCCTAAGGGTGCCTGACCCCTTCCCCACGATGCCACCACGCCTGCCTAACCCCTGCCTGCTGTTTGCTACCAGCCCGTGCTGCGGCTGCTGGGGTTCGTACTGCTGAAACCTGGTGCTGCTGAGCAGCTCGGCACCTCACAAAGCTGGGGCTTTTGTGCAACTTGCCTCAGAGACTGAACCTTAAACTAAAGACACAGAGGAGGAGAGAGGAGCAGCAGAGGAAGGCAATATATCCCTTCTCTAACAGCTCAGAGGTTACAGCATTTGCTGGTGAGGTGGAGGATTCAAGTCCCTATCTCCTCCACTTGACAGGAGCAAGGCTTTGAGCTCTGGTTTCAAGCCCAGCCAAGCTGCAGCACTCAGTACTCTCTGTACATGATGCTGGTTTGTAACTGTAGCCCTACAGACTACAACTGATGTGTTTGATTATGGTGCAGTGCAATATCAAAATCACCCTATTGACGGTGCTCTCTTGGTTTTGGAAGCATTGTGAGCTGCTTGTACCTTTTATCTGCACTTGTAAACAAACACAGTTGTGCCTTCACAGAGCAATAAATCTCACTTTGATATCATGACAGACAGATTGCTTTGATCTGGGAAAACACTTTGATCTTTCACTGTGAACCAGATGCTGTTGATTAGTTGTAAAAATAGAGCAATTACAGTAACTTTTCAGGTGGAGTTGCAGTGCTACACTGTCAGTGTGTTAGCTGTGAGCATGCCACACCTTAAAATAAAACTGACAATATGAAATCCAACTAAGTTCTGCAATTCTCAATTTCTGCTGATTTTTTGGACCAGCATATTCTAGAAAGGGAACATTTGGCTTTGAGAGGTTTTCCAACTCTGAGTTCTTGTCTCAGACAGTGTTTCAAACATTTTGATATAATTACAAGCAGAATCATCCTGGCAAAGGCAAAGAGCCATTTCTGGGTTCTGGGAGGGGGGCTGGAAGAAGTGCCAAGGGTCCTGTCAGTGGGACAGGTCTCCTCCCTTGGGCTGAGCATCTCACAGATCTCCCCATCACCCTCCTCACTGACCAGAGCACATCCTCCATGGGTGCCAAGTTGGGTTGGCTGCACCAAGGGCTCCATGGTGGACCAGCCACAGCGTGGAGGAGATCTCAGCATTGCCAGACTTGAGAACCCTCTGAAAGATCCCTGGAGACCATCAGCTCCAGCCAGGGTTCAACTTATCATAGAATCATAGAATCATAGAATCATAGAATCATAGAATGGTTTGGGTTGGAAGGGACCTTAAAGATCATCTAGTTCCAACCCCCCTGCCATGGGCAGGGACACCTTCCACTAGACCAGGTTGCTCAAAGCCACATCCAGCCTGGCCTTGAAGACATCCAGGGATGGGGCATCCACAGCTTCTCTGGCCAACCTGTCCCAGTGCCCCCCCACCCTCTCCAGGAAGAACTTCTTCCTGAAACTTGATGCTCTTCCAGCCACACGAAGTAAATCAGGCACCATAGGTCCCAATTCATCCCAGTCACAGCAACGCTTAGCAGGCATACCCATGGACTGGTTTCATTCCCAGGTCTCTACATCAGTGGGCAGAGATAAGTGTCTCCAGAGGGTGGTTCAGTGCTGTGTGACCTGGCAGGGCAAAGCCAGGAGGACAGGACGTGGTCCTAAGTAGAAGGAGCACTCTGCAGTAGGATGGGAACCATCTCTTAGTTATTTGCTTGGTGGGGCAATTAGTCCCTTAAGCCCTGTGACTAACTGCAGCCATCCAAACATCATCATTGCAAAGGAAGAGTCACATGGATTCTGGAAATAGTTGGCATTTCTTGGCGGCTGTAGAAAAATCCCAATTGCGACTTGCAGGCCCTTGGGCTAGAGGCTGGACAACCTACCTGCATGCAAACTGATAAACAACTCAGAAGGAAGCACTGTTCTTTTGGGAAAAAGGAGGAATGATGCCAAAGTCCCCACAACCAGGTGAGGATCCAAGGGGAGCAATTTCTGTCTGCTAAAAGCCCCAGCCATGATGGATCCACGCAGATGGGCTACAGCATGAAAAGCAGCCCTGATGTTTCTCAAAGACACAGGCTCTCATAGACACAAAACTCCCCCATGGATTTTTTCCAAGACCCGAATGTCCTGAGACAAATTTTGGAAATCTGGCCCTGTGCTCTATGGAAACGCATTTGACTCATAACACCTGCCTCACAGAGGGGTTCAGCTACAGAAAGGTTTCTTCAAGTCTCCTGAATCTTTTAGTGGAAGTTGAAGTTTTTGGCTTTCTAATGCTGGGATGGATGCCTATGCTGCAGCACGGAGGTTGTACATTGATATCCCAGCATCCTGGGACTGAGATGTTGTGAGGTGGGGGCTGGCATCTCTGAGGTGTGTCCTGGGATTTGATGTCTCACTTTAGCAAGCCCCACAGCTGCATTACCTCCCCATCAGTCTCCCACAACCTGTGGGCTGAAATTTGCTCAGGAACTGGGGAAACTGGGTTTAATTTGGTCTGCTGTGTAGAGGTTCTGGTCAGAGGCAGATCAGGGATGTTTCCTGGTGGGAATATATGCAGCTAGGCAGGAGTTTCCAAGACAAAATTTTTGGCCTGAGATGTCTGAATTCTTTTGTAGGGATGAGTCTTCATTTATCCACAGAAAAACATTATGTTCCCTAATATTTTGCTCAAGTAAATGTGACCCACATTCCCCAAAAGCCAAGGACCTGCAAGGGAAGTCACACTCCTGTGGCCACCTAATGATTTGCCCAAAGCAAGGAATAAGAACTGGGACTTGAACACAGCTCCTCAAGCTGGAGACACAGCTCCAAGGCCAGGTTGATTACATCCAAGGTTACATCAGGGAAAGTCAATTCTCCACTAACAGACCCCGGTATGGCGTGTTCTTTCTGAATTAATGGTTTTGGAAACGGCTGTTTGCAAATAAAGACTTTGTGAGCAGAGCGGGATGTGCCCTTGTTTTGCGGAGGTTTGCAGAGGGACTGTTAGCTCAGCAGTTTCAACTCGCGCCGAATGCATGTACAGTTGGAAAGGAAGAAGCCGCATGGTTGGTTTTGGGGCATTCATGTCCATGTGCTGCTCTTTTGAAGTTGGTGGGGCTTCTCCCAGGCTTGGTCCATCCATGCTGCTCACACCCCTGGAATGTGGCCGGGGATCGGTGTGACCAGTCGGGCCAGTAAACAGACCTTCCTCCAAAATAAGTTTTTACTGAAATCTGCAAAGAGCTGTTGCAAGCAGATTGACTCACATGGACTCTCAGCTCTTAGTCATGAGCTGCTTCTCTGGACAGTTAATTAGTTTGTTCTTGTGGAGTGCTTTGAAGATGCAAAGCAGGCTGGGAAAGTGGAGTGTTATTAGCTCATTATCTGTAATCTTTTTTTGTGACAGAGCAATGAAGTCCAGGCTCAGCCTAAGATGCTTAACAGTACTAAAAACCGAATTGTCCACACGCCCAGTTCTGTCCTTATTTCAGTACAGCTCTTTGCCAAAGCTCAGGGCCTCTCTAAAGACTCCTTAACCCCAGCTAGGCAGAACAAGGTAGCTTAGCATCACCATCCAGGTAATGGGCAGTGACTCAAAGATTTAGCCCTACCCAGAGAGAATGCCCGAAAATTTGGAATTTGGACCATTCACCTCAAATTTCTTCCTGCTAGTTCCCACTTGGATGTAAAAAGGAATGAAGCCTGCAGACTTTTTTTAACTTAGACCCTGATATAGCTGTGTTAAGGGTCAAGCTCAACATCTGAAAACCTGACATCTTTATAGAGACAAGTAAAATTAAATAACCCAGAAGACTATGAATGAGATGGATTAGTGTCTGTCTGTGCAAAGCAACTCATGTGGGTCTGGTTACATTCAAAGAGAAGTAGTAATATTAGAAGTATTATTTTTATGTCTGCAAAGGACATGCTGGCCAGACAGCTGCCATGCCCTGTGGAGTATAGTGGATATAACAGCTCTGTCTACATAGCTGGTCACTAGTTGTGTATCTGGCAATTTTGGGATCTTGCCAGAGGCTTTTCAAAAGCTGGTGTGTGCAATGATGTGGCCTGCTGCAAGGAAATGTGCCTTCATAATTGGGTGCTTGAACCCTTTTGGCCCCGTGGCCTCATTACTATGGCCTCACATGCAAAACTGAGCACGTGAATTCAAGACCATAAATATCCAGCTGCTTCTTAGGGGAACATTGCATGTGGGCTGCCCGGATGGCTCTGTATACCTCCAGCCTGAGTCTCCACCTTGACCTGAACTGCTCTTACAACATCACAAGCTCCAGGTCTGTGGGAAAAGGCTGGGCTGAGCAATGAGCCTCATGCTCCAGGCACGTGTGTGTGTCTGCACACACACGCACACGTGAGAGAAGATCTTCCATGACACAAATGTAAATTAAATACCTAACTGCTTTCACTAGGCGCTCACTTCCTACCTTCAGGTTTCACCTGATCGCATATTCCCTTGCTGAGCTCCCAGACTTCCAGCACTTGCCCTTGCAAAAGTCAGTGATATGGGACTTTTGCGTTGCTGGACACAGATGATGAATTCATGATATCCCCGATTGGGGAATAAAATGTTTATTTTCATTGTCTTTGCAAGCTACTGGCAGCAGTTATACAATTTCCAACCTTCATTTCATTGTTGGGACAGAGCACCACCAGAAAAGGCAAGGCTGGGCAATCAGATGAAGATGCCTTTGCCACCCAGCCTTTCTTTGCATTGCTTTCTGTGCAACCAGATACAGTGAAAGCAGCCACAAATTGCAAGGGAAAACCAGTTAAAAGGGTTTTCATCCAAGGCTGAGCAAAATGAACCACACTATGAATATCAGTCATAGAATCCAGCTATTTACAGTGAAGTCCTCCTAACCATAAAGATATGTTACCCTCCAGCACAAGGGCGGTGCTGAGTATGTCAAGATTTCTCTGCAGACTTTTGCTTGGAAATAAAGGAAAGTGAACTTCCTAGCTAGCTTAATGACTCCAGGAGGTGGGATTTTCAGAGAAGCTGTGATGGCAAGATTGGGAACATCCTAACAGTGCGTGCTCCAGGGTTGCAGCACGAGGCTGCAGGAGTATTGCAAGTCTTCTGCCTGGTTTCACCCTCTTGGCCTGACAGTAGTTTCTTAATCATGTCAGAAAGACATAAGAAATGTGTTGTTTACCATCCCATCCTGCCAGCATAGAGCTGCTCCGATATCCTAGAAAGAAGATTGTCCACTTGCAATATAGTATTAGAGTGGGTGTTTCTGTGTATGTGCACTCACAGAAGATAAAGGGTGAGGTTCAAGCCACCTGGCTACGTCTGAGCATTGCTTATCTTAACCTGCACTTCCTTAATCGGCAGTGGAAACAGAAAATCATTAATTTGCCCCTCCTTCCACCTCTGTCTGGCGATGGGGTGAACCACATGCTTAGCAGACTATTTCTCTGCACTAGCTATGAAGGGAACCCAGAGCAACTATCTTAGACTTGTGTGTCTAATTTTAAGATGCCCAGGTGAGGGTGGATTGATCCTAAGAGATTTCTCCTAACAGGGAATGAACAATGAAGGCCAGGGTGGTAGTGAAAGTTTTTTAGATGTGGTTGTTTAGCTCAGTTAATGGAGACCTCGTGTTTATCAGCTTAAAAGGAAGAATGCAAGCAAGCTGTCCTGCAACCCTGCAAAGCTACGCAACCAAGAAGGCAGGTAGTTGTGGGCAAAGGATAGCTGCCCATAGCTAGAGGGGGGGAGGCAATGGTAGATCCTCTCCTCCAGACTGCCAGCAGCCTGGCCCAGGGCATCCCTCACTGCACCATCACTGCTCTCACTGCTGGCAAATTTGTGCTGAACAAATTGCTCTTGGAGACCCCTATGATGACTTTAAAAATATGTAAACATCTGAATCCTCAAAATTATTCATCCCTTTGAAAAAATCCCAGTGTCCATTAAAGCACTTCAGGTTTGCACCTTGGAACAGAGGCTGATGCAAAATTACCACTGGCTTTGGACAGCCCTTCCCAGGTGAGTTAAATTAAAAGTTTTAATCAATGCGACAGTCTGTCTGAAGCCAATAGCCTAGTTGCTCTGCAGTATGCTGAAAGCAGGGATCTGGGTTGAGACACGAGGGCTCAGATTTTGGGCTCTCTCCCATGGAAAGATCATGAGCTCGGTGCTGGAGGCAGATTCCAGATCAGTGAGGTGCACCCTGAGTGCTAAGCCCTTCTAGCAGCTGGAAGGTATCTGGTGATATCTCAAGGCACCTGAGGTTATATGAGGAGTTTTATGCCAGGATTTCTGGGAATGAAGAAGAACAGCAAGCTCCCCAGGACTCTTCATCTGCCATGCCTGCAGGGTGCTGTGAAGCCAGCTCAGTGCCGAAGCAGGCACCACATTTTAATGGCTGGGGATTCCCTCAGAAACCAGCAGAACAGACACTCAAGGGCCAAAATACTCCTCTGTAAACAAGATAAACTCAGTATCAGCTGGACTAAGGTAGAAGGGGAAAGCAAGGATGTTCCTATCCCACTCAGGACAGAACCTTAGAGACTGTCATGCTGCCAGCATTGGTGTCTGGCTTGCACCAAGTTCTTCCTTGCTTTCTGCGGCCCCTAAGGAGGAGGACAGGGAGGTGACAACAGTCTGGGCAGGGGGTCCTCATGTTTCCAGTCATTCCAGGAAGGAGCAGCAGGATGGCACATCCATAAGTGTGGATAGAAAGAGCTACAGTGCTCTCATATGGGGATGGCCCCTGCAGCATCTTGCGAAATGAAACCTGAAGACATCAACCATTGTGGCCTGGCTTCTCCGGAGGCTTTGGCCTCAGGCTGTGTCATGCTGATGCTCCTGAGCTGAGCAGTCTGGCTTTGTACCGTAGAGCATGGAGGTGCTGCCCTCGAACCACTCCCAGAAAGGCTGCGTTCCCCTTCGGATGGTCTATCAAAGGTGCCTGCAGCTCTGCTGCTGCTGGATCTTGCTCACAGCCCTGTCCTTAGCACAGCCATGCGGCTGCATGACATTTCACATGTCCCCACCACAACTTACTCCTGTGCCCCCAGCTCAGGATGGTCATGAGGATGGTCCATCCCTCTGCCAAACTCCAGATGTGTGGACGAAAGCCTGAGTTGTGGTTTCAGTTGCACAGCCCATTTGTGCTGACACTTCCCCCTCTGGGAATGTGGGCCAGGGCAGGAGGGTGGTGGCAAGGACACTTCTTAGAGGAGAGTCATCAGGAGGATATTCCCACATACCGTGGTCTCGGCTCTTTCAGCACCAGGCTGTGTTTGACCCTTCCCAGGGCGAACCCGAGCAGTTAGATACCTGAGTAATGGTGACTGGTCATTCCATTCCCTTCCTGCCTGCTGGAGACCTGCCAGCCACTGTCAGTCTTTGGTATGCTTCGATTGCTGGAGGAAAAACTCCTCCATCCATTCTTGTTATCCCACCACGCTGGCTAACTCAGAACATGGCTTCACCCCATTTTTAACCAGAAATTTGCATGCCATAGCACCCCGGACTAGGGATGTGTTCTGGGGGGCTCCATGGGTATGAACCACCTTCTCGTGCTCTGCCTTTTCTCAGTGCCTCTCTGCAGGCTCTGCTCTCCTGTTCAAAGCAAGGTGGGGCTCTGACTCACCTGCATCTGGGTCTCGCCATGCAGCAGGACTCGCCGCGGCTCCGCTGACTTTCCCACGGTGGCTGAGCCCTGCAGTGATGTTGCTGCTTCACCCAGGAGCTCGTGGCAGGCCAGCTCCAGGGGCAGAAAGGCAGTAGATGTGGATTTTGCTCTGTGTACCAAGGAGTCATCACTTCAAATAGCATAAACACTCACCTGAACCATCTCCTCCCTCTCCCATTCCCCTTGGCTCTTTAACCCTCTGCTTTTCTGCATCCTGAAGGAAATTTCTGCATAGCTTGTGGGTTACCCTTGGAAAAAAAAATATTTGGGATAGCCACAGTCAGTTTCTCATTGCACAGACAAAAATGGCAGGAACCATTTAGGAGATGTGCTGCTGCCTGGGAAATCCAGAGTCTCGTTGTGACCCTGCCAACAGTCCCACTGTGATACTAAAACAGTGCCTTTTCCCATCCTACCTGTTTGTACTCCCCTGAAAAGAAACAAGAATTGGTTTTCATCATGGGTAAAATGTGCTAAAGGAAAGCTCAAAATGGAACTCAATGGCACTCAGATAATCTCCAATTTTTTTCTTTTACTTTTTTTGAGCTTTTCATTCAGCCCTGCTGACTGTGAGAGACTGATTTTCCTGTTCTGCCAGAAGACATCCTTGTTGATTGAAGCAGGAGTTACCTGTACTGTGAGATAAAGAGGCTTCCTGGGGAAAGAATAGAAAACATAAGGAAGAAAGCAATAAGATGCACAAAGCATATCTCTGCTCTGCTTCATTGTGCAGCACCCAGTCTGGGTCATCTCACAGACTGAAACTTGGCCACGGGACCCAAAAGCAGTTACATCTATTGCCTGAGATCTCTTCTGTTAGGTAAGATCCTGCAGTGCACTTGTAAGCTCTTTTTGTGGAGAGAAGTGCCAGGGAAAGGAGGGAGTAACTCCAGTTCTCTGGGAAAGTATTTGGATTTTGCAGTGCCAGAACTTCCAATAGCTTTATCACTTTTGAAAATGTCTACCTGATTTTTTTCCCACTGTGTTGCCTTGGGAGGCCAGGCACGCCTGGACAATGAGGGGGTTATTCACTGCTGCACAGCTTGGGGCTATTCCAGTTGTGCAGCATAGGGGTGATTTGCTACTGGGGCTGTTTTAACTGCTTTGCTCCCCATTTGCAGAAATGCAGACAACTCCACTGGCAGAAAGTGTTGGGGACTAACCAGGCTCTGGAATGTCTCCTGCAAGCTCTGTGCATGGGTACAACAGTGTTGAGCTCTGGAGCCACTGAAGAAGCAGTGGTCAGATATGGTCAACTCTCAGCTTTAGGACACCCGAGATCTCATCCAAGACCTAGAATAATCATAGAATCATGGAATGGTTTGAGTTGGAAGGGACCTTAAAGATCATCTAGTTCTAATCCCCCTGCCATGGGCAGGGACACCTTCCACTAGACCAGGTTGCTCCAAGCCTCATCCAGCCTGGCCTTGAAGACATCCAGGGATGGGGCATCCACAGCTTCTCTGGGCAACCTGTCCCAGTGCCTCCCCACCCTCTGCGTGAAGAATTTCTTCCTGATATCTAATCTAAACCTCCCCACTTTCAATTTAAACCCATTACCCCTTGTCCTGTCACTACAGGCCCTTGTAAAAAGTCCCCCCCAGCTTCCTTGTAGCCCCTTCAGGTACTGGAAGGCTGCAATAAGGTCTCCCTGGAGCCTTCTCTTCCCCAGGCTGAACAAACCCAACTCTCTCAGCCTGTCCCCATGGCAGAGGGGCTCCAGCCCACAGATCATCTCTGTGGCCTCCTCTGGACTCGCTCCAACCAGTCGATATCCTTCTGATGTTGAGGGCTCCACAGCTGGACGCAGCACTCGGTGGGGTCTCACCAGAGCAGAGTACAGGGGCAGAATCCCCTCCCTTGCCCTGCTGCCCACGCTGCTCTGGATCCAGCCCAGGATACGGTTGGCTTTCTGGGCTGCCAGCGCACACGGCCGGCTCATGTTCAGCTTCTCACCCCCCAGTACCCCCAAGTCCTTCTCCTCAGGGCTGCTTTCTACCCACTTTTCACCCAGCCTGTCCTTCTGTTGGGGATTGCCCCGACCCAAGTGCAATAATAACTGTTAGTTGGGACCAGATCTGCTACCTAAAAATTACTGCCAGCAGTTCCGCCTTCCTCATGCACTCCCCTCTACCCTGTGAAGATTTCTGCATTGCTCTTCCATGTGCTGGAATGCTCTCTTGTCATCAACTGCTGGGCTGAGGAGGCTGGGAGCACCAAGGATCTCACTTCTGTCACCAAGTGCAGTGCATTCAGCAAAGAAGAAGTGTACAGGAGGGTGGTAGCCTCTCATCAAAGCCTTTCCTGCTTGAGATTATCAAGTTGCATAGGGCTGTAATGGGAGCTGGAGCTAGAAAAGCATTGCCGGGGCTCAGTCAGATGGAGGATGCTCAGTGTGAGCATCTAGGAGTGGATGCCACATCCTGACTGAACTGCACACAGGGTTTCCTTTATCTGGGAAATGCTGCTCTAGATGTCATTACTCCACCCACCCTGATGGAGAAGAAGGTGCTGTAAAGGCTCTGGTAGAGCTGCAATGTTTTCCTGCATCCCAGCAGTGCAGAGGAGAGAGATCCTGGTGTTAGCTGAGAGAAAGGGACGTGGCCCTGTGCTTGCAATGCCCACAGGATCTCACGGGTGTCCCTCAGAAGACTTTCCTGAGACAAAGGGAAGCTTAGAAAACACCAAGAAAGGAGCTGGGTGCAATCTCAAACAGGCTACAAATTCCAAGTTCTGCAAGATTAAACTTGCAAGGACACATAACTGTGGGAAAAGTACAAATGAGGGTTGTACGATAAAGGAGCATGAAGTCATGCATGTTACGGTAACCAGGGAATGAGTCACTGCTCACATGGGACTTAGGCTTTCTCCTGACCCAGGCCCCTGGCTTCTGCGGTGGAGTTGCCCTCGGGTGTGGGTGCATGAGTGCTGTGGGGGCTATGGGCTGTGGGTGCCATGAATATGCTGAAGCTCTTCTGCATATGCCTTGCTTTTATGGGGCTGGGCTTTCTGGTATGGGCTGCCACGTGTCCTCCAGCGGTGTGCTGTTTGGGGCCAAGGCACTCCTAAGGCGTCTGGCTGTGGGGCCAGGATGCCACAGCTGTGCCTCTGCTTGGAGTGATCTCACCCAGCATGTGGGAAATAGAGACAGAAGAGTTTTGTTGAGTGGGTATGTCCCAGCAGATGTTGGCACTGTGGGGTTGGAGCTGTTGTGGTGTGCGGCTTGGGCTTGGTGTTTCCTAGGGATGCCCTCTGCAGTGCAATGTGGTCTCTGTGCCGTGAAATCAGGAACTGCTCTTGAATGGGAAGTGATGATTCTCTCTGGTGTGGCTTCAGGAAGTCAGGTATTTCTGGACATGCCTGGGATCTGTGGGAAAGGTATCCCACAGGCCTGAAAATGGAGAGTGGGATCTGCACTGAAGGAATCATAGGCAGTGATAAAGGACTCAAAAGTTGCACTGTTGGACGGGAGAGGGGACTATACTGGGGGCTGCTTTGCTGGTGGGATGAGGCTTTTCTGGTGAGATGAGGCTTTTCTGGCAGAGTCCCATATGTTATTTGAGGTCCCATGAGCTGTGGGACCTCTAAGGCCTCCAAGGACTTGGTACTCGCTAAGTATTTTGGAGAAGCAGTGTTCTGTGGATAATCTGCACCCTGCAGTACCCATTTGCTTTTCCATGAATCCTGCTGCAATACCAATGCATTTGAGCTAATTCAGTGCATCCATGACTGCACCCACAGAGGACTCTGGCCTGTGAGCCAGCCTCAAGAGAGAATGCACGTTTCGTTACATCTGAATCACACGAGGAGCACCTTGGCTGTCTTTTACTCGCAAACTGCCCTGTGGTCTTTGTGTCTGCAGACTGCCCTGTCCGAAAATTAGCTTTTCATATGTGTTCATACATAGGACACAGATCCCAAAATAAAAACGTACACTGGTTTCTTGGTATTCATTTTGCATGCTGCACATGGATAGGGAGAGATCCAAGCACGTAGTTGTGTATTGGCTCCATTGCTGAGCAACTCTTAATTTCCAAATCGGAGGCAAGTGCTGAGAGCCACGATGACACATCCTGCACTGCGTCAGTGTCCAGTTAGCCTGCTCAAGGATATAGAGGTAGGGCTCATCTGCATTAATTTTAGACACTATGTTAGACTCAGTAGAAGAGAACATGCTCTTCTAGTGTATAATTTGTATGTCCTTTCTTAGATGTGCCTTCAGATTTGATTTGTGCCTGAAGAAGCTGCAGAGTGGACATCACCAGTATGTGTGCAATATCAGTGTTCAAGCCTTCCAGGGAGTCCTGGATACACTGATCCTTAGTGGAGTTTTGTAAGACAATTACTGAGGGACTGCATTCAAAACCAATTGCAAATGTGCCTGCTGCACTGTGGCCTAGAAGCAGCTTAAGTAAGGAATGAACACGGCTGCCAAGGCAATTAAGGTTTTGAAGTGCTGCTGTATAAGTTCCACCCAAAACTGGGTAAGAAGTTTGGGTGCTTTGCCTTTGTGCTTAATCCCTTTGTGATTGCCCACCCTTTGAAAATGTCTGCAGAGCAGCAGAAGGTCTTCCTGGTAGGGAGCTGAGAGGATGGTGACAGGGGGTGACACCTCTCCCTTTTCCCACGCAGGGATTCACAGGCTGTGCCAAGACTGTCTGAGAGGCTGTGAATCCTCTTCTCATGAGATATACTTCTCAGCAAGGATTATTCCTCAGCCTTTCCTTGAGTAAACGAACTAAACACACCTCATAGCTGAGATCACATTCGCTTATGCCAGGTTTCGTCTTTGAAGATCTGTCTTCTGAAGGAGATCAAGAGGATGCTGCTTCCTTATTGCTTTTGTAAGGCATCCATCAGTGTTGATACACTGTGCTGTTCCCCAGTACTGGAAGTACAAAGTCTTCTGTGCACCCTGCACTTCAGCTCTCCCCACGTATACTGGGCTTAAATTACTGCAGGATGTAAAGCAGAGATCAGATTCTTAGATGCTGTCCACAGCAATTTAATGGAGCAGGCTGGGAATTCCCGAAAGAGGATTCCACCTTAAATTTGGTCCTGATTAGCATGAAAAATCTGGCCTCAAATCTTACTTTATAGAGCTGCCCTGTAACATCAACATCTGAATAAACAAACGCCTAAATATCCTCCGCCATACGCTCATCTGCCAAAAGAGGAACTTAAAGGATGATGCTTGTTAAAGGGAAGCCAAAAGGGCAGATTAAACTTTACAGGCAGTGTGGATTGAAGCACAATGCCAGTATATCCCACAAGTTAAGAAATCCTTGAGGAAGTGCAGAAGGGAGCTGGTCTGGCTAAGCAGCAGGAGAAGGAGGTTATCAGAAGGTGTTTTTCAAATAGCTGAAGACAAAATAGGAAAGACTTCATAACCTCTGCCAGGTTAAACATAAGCCATATTAAAATATGCCAAAGTGAGTTGAAGGAACAGCTAGCTGAAGTCAGAAGAATAAGCCATAAATAGTAAGAGCATCTTCAAATATACGAGGGCCTGCCATGGAGATGGGAGTTCCAATAAACATCAGGGGTGAAAGGAATACTCAGAAAAGAGAAGAATAGGAAAGACAATTAATTTACTTTTTCTAATTTGTGATGTCTGTGAGAAATGGGAAAGTTCTATGCAACATTCTATAATGGATATGAGGAAACCCACACCATTGCATACCTGAGGACTGAAGGCCATGTTTGTATATAAAATTTTGGGGAACTATGGATCAATAAGATAAGGGTGATAAATCACAAACATCAGCATAGAGAAATGTTAAGTGATACACATGGGGTGAAATAATCTTGTCTTCACATGTAAAGGATGGGCTTGGAGATGACCATGACCACTTGGAGAGAACACAGTGATGGACAGCCCAGCCCAGTGATAACTCAATACCCCATGGAGATGCAGAAACCATGGTGAATGTTAGGAATTGTTAGGGAAGGAGAAGAGAGCAGAAAGGTGGCTGTGATGTCCCTGTATAAACCCATGCTTACTCACCTGTATGCCATTCTGGTCTCCTCGTCTCAGAAAGGAAATAATTTAATTGGGAAAGGTCCAGAGAAGGTCACTACCCGTGGCGAGCTGATGGCTCTGTCTGAGGAACTGGTCTGTGAGCTGGGACTTTCCAGCCCAGACCAAATAGAAACTTTTTAAATATAAGACCGAGGCAGCTTCAAACAGTTCATAAGACCCAGGTTCAGAAGAAACTAAGACATGTTTTTTTCCCCACAACAAGCTGAATCCATGCAGCAGTGACAAATGATGCTATTGGTAATTAAATATTTCATGGGTTGAAGTGGTGACTGTAAAAGCTCATGGGAGAGAAACCCACTGAGGCTTGCCAAGGATGTAATGGTGGAGGAAATGTGATTTACAGCATCATTCTTCATATTGGCAAAAGGCAGAGCAGTCCAGACTGATCACTGCTGCAGAGTAACAGGCTTTCGCAAACCTTTTAAACAGATGCTTTATTCTTTCCTAAGACTGTGGCAAGACAATCAAAATAAAACCAACCAAAGCAGGAAGATTGAAGAAATTCCCGCAATTTTTATTGATTTCAGCTTTTCCAATGAAGCAAATACATACAGTACGGCCAAAACAAAACTCTGATACATTATTCTCACATACCTATATCTTACAGAATACACTGTATAGCTATGGACTGGTAGGCTAAGTTGGTCTCAAACTGGTGTGTGATCAGAGAGGAATAAAACTGCCTACTGCTTTCTACTCGTCCATGAGGCTTCTGAAATGCTGGGGTGGGTTAGATTGTACATACACAAAACAAACAAAGCATTTATGAGAAAATAGACCAAAAAGCTCTGCTAAGCCCAGGACAAACAATTATGGCATTTATTTACATGGTTGTGTGTCCCGCGCACAAATCAGGCCCCAACTGCTCTTATTTCTGCTGCCAGCAGAGCTAGCAGTGCTGCTGGCTATGGTCCTTCCCTCCTCAGTAATTCTCCATCACTACTGCCCAGGGCATGGGCTACCTGCTCTACACCTGCCCTCTTTCACTGGGGCTGTGCCCCACTTTGTCTCTTAAAGAAGCAAGAAACAGGAAAACAGCTCATTGAAGAGGATGTCACAGTTAAAAACACACTTTTAAGAATAAATGTCTCCCTAGAATGAACAAAATATTGTGTTGGAGGAGAAAACAGCATCCATTTATATTGGGGGAACCCCACTGAGCTCCTGAGACTGCTGATCAACACCAGTTACTCCAATAAGGCAGATTTTCCTTTCTCTTCTCACAACTGGGCATCAGTGCCATGTAAACGACTTGGGTGGAGTCTGTAGTCCAGATTTTAAAAAGAAGGACTGAGAGGAAAATAGACTCGAGTATCAGAGAATTTCCTGGGGAAGAAATAGCTGCAAAATAGCCCTGGGTTGACAGGGCGGTTACAATTCCCACTGCTCTCTCGAGTTAGCTATGTTTTGAGGTATGAAAGCAGTAACCTACAGCATCATAAAAACAATTGGATTGGAAGGAACCTCTCTGGTCTGCCCAGCTGAAAGCAGGGATAATGCCGAAGCCAGATGAGATTGCTCAGGGCTGTGCCCAGCCGTGTTTTGAAGATCTCTGCAGATGGAGACAGATCCTATTTTTCTAATTTTATTAGTTTTGGAAAAACGACTTTGTTGTACTTCATAAAATTTATGTGAATGATGTATATGTCTCTTTGGGTCTAATACTTACTAATGAAATCTCCATTACTTGTAGAGTTAATTGTGAGATGATGATGATATAGCTGCAGCTCTTTGAGCCTTCCATAGTGATTCAGTAAATCACATTACCAGTGAAAGCAGCAGTGATGTTTTAAAATAAAACCTAAATAACAGTGAATTAGAATGAATTTCCTCAATATTTCATGATTACATTTTGTAGTTAGGTTCCCAATTAATTTTACAGGGAAAAACATGAGCTCCCAGGAGTTCAGTCAAACATGTAATTACAGGAACAAATCTGAATGCAAAATTGCATGCAACATACTTTTACACAAAAACTGTAGCAATCCTGCCTGTGAATACTGCAGCCACCTTGGACATCCATAGTCTCAAGTCCTGCCAAACACTTTTTGAACAATACATTTGAGAATATACATCCAGGTAGGAACCGCTGGCAGGTATGGCAAGGGCATGCCCGTGGGCCGGGGCTCCTTTGCCACTGTTAAATGCTCCTGAAACTGTCCTACCGGATTCTCCTGGTTCTAGCTCTCCACTTCAAAGGTGCTTTTTTTCCTCCCTCATTTGGCTGGGAGCTCTGCTCAGAAAGCTCTCAACTGAATGTGGGTGAGGGCAAGCAAATAGTTGCTGCTTATTAAAGTGCACAAGATTAATCCACCCTTTGTAGTCCGAGAGAAGAAAAATCTAGAATATGATCTTTCTGTGGACATGTGCTCCCTACGTCTAAAGAGGGAATGAGCGATTGACATCGTGTCTCAGGTCTAGAGCTGTGTCAGAGCAAATCTGAACTTCATGGACGGTTCTTTAGTGGGCAGGAATCATCCCATTTTTGTGAAGTGCATGGTGACATGCTGATCTCCATCAGCTAAGGAGTCTGACACTTGCAAAACAATTAGACTGTTTTTCCCTTTCCAGACTCATAATTCATCCTTCCCAAGCACCTCCTTCACCCCTGATAATTGCAAAACAGGGCTCCATGCCTCTGACCTCTTTGAAGAAACAATAACTCTGTGTGTGGGAGAGCCAGCAAATGCATCCTCAGCTGGTCCTTTCCCTCCGGATCTGAGCTGCATCCCCTCTGGCAACAGGTAGAGGTTATTTTCTTCTGGAGAGAGGAAGATCAGCCTCCTTCATCACACGGTTACTGTCGTAAGAAGTGGGTTGCCCTTAAATGAGCTTAGCAGTCCCCTATCACAGCCTTGGCATCACAGGGTGATCATGTAATTAAAGATACTGGGAAATAAAATATTTCCAAACCTGACTTCACACAAGTGCTTACATTCCTTGCATATTAATACTATTTCTTTACATTGATCAATAAAAACAAAATGTGATTAAAAAGGCCACATCCCTCACATTTTTCCAGTCCTGTGTGGCAGTCAGTGATCCCAGGGGAAAAAACACTTTGCCTGTCTCCAGCTCAGCTTCTCAAATGCCACATTTGTCCAGGTACAGTCACGAGATTGAGTTGTTCTGGTGCTCAGAATGGTTCGGGACCCGGTAATATTCATGCTCTGCAGATGTGTTGCAATTGTCCCCTCATATTTAGCTTCAGAGAAGGGTTACTGAGACCCAGGAGAGAGTTTGCAGATGTGAATTTGCTTCTTGAAATAAAGAGTTCATGTGACAGGACAGAAAATACTAATAACTATAAGAGCTCACTGAAGAAAAATTCATAAGCAGAAAAGAAGCCCATGTTCATAAACATTAGGAATAAACAGCCTTTGTAAAGAAGAGTATCATTGTGTGTATCTGTTTATAATGACCATATGTAATGGGGGGACTCAACCTAAACGCATCAATTTTATACCTGTGGATAAAAATAGGTTGTGACAAGTTTTTAGTGTGGCTGTATTTGATGCGTGTATCAGGTGGAATTGGACAAAACTCTGCAAGGGGGTTAAACTGCACAACTCACACTGAGTTTCAGTGGAAGACAGGGGACTAAGCCTGTAGGAAGCTCCTACTCACCACACATGTGCATGTATGTTGCCTGCATGCACACATACACAGAGACACACACATAGTTACACATACACACTCTTTGCAAAAAAAAAAAAAAAATTATTGACATCAAGAAAGTATAACCTCAATAGAAGTCCCTTCTCCCCCCTAAAAAGAAGAAAATGCTTAAACATATCATTATCATCCACATGAAATCCACGTTTAGTTTGCTTTACAGATGAGTTGAACTCAGAAACACTCTACACCTTTAACATCCTAAGTAACTGTGAAAGGGTTGTCTTCTGGACATGAACCAATTCCAAATTCTGAAATGGAAAAAAAAAAAAGGAAAAAACAAGACCACAGATAATTAAAGCACCTAAGAAAACTTCTTGTTACATTCAAAAGCAACTTTTAATATTTTTTCTTAGCCTCTACCCAGTTTCTGTACTGCCCATAGCTTTTCACCCCAGACGTCCATGCTCCTCCGAGTCTCGGTGGAAACATCCCAACAGAACAAGAAGTGAAAGCTGTACTGGGGCAAAGAAATGAGCTTTTGCACTATTTTTGCTTACACCACGACTGTGCTTAGTTTGATCGAAAGAGCATATTGGGGAAGGGAGCAAATAATTAGTTCTGGATAATCGCAATCCCTACCACAGAAATATCTGATATTTTAAAAGTGCTTAAAGCTTTTCCCTTCAGTGGGATTTATGAATCAAAAGTACTCACATTTCTCACTGACTAAAATACCATAATGATGCCCTGAAAATTCTGCCCATGATTTCTCTAACCTGGTTTCCCTATTAGGATTTTTCAGATGACGGCATGTAGTTCCAAATATTGACATGAAGCTTGCAGGTATATTATTAATTACTCAAAAAAGCCCTAAGGGTGATGGTTGATGCCACAGCATGTGCTGGAATTAATTGCATGTTACTGACACTATCTGGATAATATTATTCAAAACGAAGGAATGAAAGTACTGTCAGAGAGATTTCTGGGAAAGGCCCCACCTGAGAGGATTTGGCAAATACAATTCATCAGTTATTGTTTGGCAAGGCAAGCAAGAAAGACACGAGGTGTAGTCAAGTCCAGCAGCTTTTTCTGTCCTGTGGCATCTGTGCTAAGCGTGTCCAAAATGCACAGCTGGGCAACACCTGCACCAAAGCCAGGAACAGCACAACTGCTGGCCTTTCATTAAAACATGCTTTTCACTTTGGGCTGATAAGGTTTGTGATGAAAATCTTACAAACCCACTTTAGGGGAGATTAAAAATAGCAAAAACTCATGGGGTTGACACATTGTTCCTTTGCCCCCCAAAACCAACCCTTCCACACACACGAGGGCACCGTTCTCACCTGCAGCCTGAATGTGCATGGAGAGGTTCCTAAAATCTGGAGGAGAGGGTCCTGAAGGTCGTTCCAGCTAAAGATCCCATCATGTTTTTATCAAATCCTTGCTGAAAAAGCAGATGTATATGAAGAACAGCGTGTGTGTATCGATTTCAAAACTGACAGCTCTCTACTGCCCTGAGAAGGAGCCTCCTGCCCCACTTCAACAGCTGTCCTCCCCTTAAAAATGTGCTTCATTCTCAAACAACCCCCTCTGTCCTCCCTCAGTGTGCCTTTGACACATCACCCTTATTGATGGACGTCATCTTCCCTTGCATTGCTTTCCATCTGCCAAGAGCTGGACTTCTCCAGCTTTACTGGAGGAAACCTTTACGTCATCATTCACTGAAGATTATTTCAACTTATTCCTCATCCTGGAAAAATGGCAAAGTTATATGCATGATGCACACATATCCTTGCAGGCTCCCTTCCTTCTCTCCTGATGAATTACCTGTGCAATGGACATCTATGTGAACACAGGAGTGACTCGGTCACATCAAAATGAGTTGGCACAGGCTCCTGAGCAGAACCTGGCAAAAAGCTATACAAGTTCCTACGGAGAAAGTCCCTAACAGTTAATACGAGAATGATATTTAGGTACTCTCAACTTTCCTGTCCCCAGGGTACTCCCCTTTGTGGATGCTCCTCCTTCTCTTTAATTTGGCCCTTTACTCTCTGCAGGTGCTGCTGCTGTTGAGTTGGAAAAACCCAGGTTCTTCAAAGAGAGCCACTGGGACTGGGGGCTGGCTCCATGCCTGCTGGCTCTGCACTTTCACAGTTTCAGTTGCAGGGAGCAAACCAAATCCCAAATACTCCTCTTCTTGGTTTAAAAGATTACCCTGATTGTAGGGGTGATGTAACCACAGGGTAGGGTTATGGACACAGAAGCAAATTGGAGAGAGAGAGAAGGAACCTTGTCAGGGATCTGTTGGAACACGCTGATCCTACACAATGGACTGCAATGAAGGGAATCTCCCAAGAGAGTGCGCAACGTCCGGGTCTGTTCCCAGCAGACGTGTTGTACGCACAACAGCATCAACCCCAGGAGTGAGGGGGCTGTGCCGTAGAAGAGCCCACCTAAACGAGCATCATCCTCAGGGTGCAGGCTGCCTGACACAGACATGACGCTGTCCGCTTCATCCCTAACATCAATCCCAGCAACCGTGGCTGCAACCCGCTGTCTCTTGCTCAGATCTTAGGCAGGTGCCCATGTGCTGAGACCATCGTGGTCCTCCCAGCACCCCCGGCTCCTCCCTGCTGCTGCCCGTACTTGCTGCTGAATCCCAGCCTTTGCAAACTCACTGACTTCAGCGAGTGAGTCAAGACCAGGGTTGTTCTTGTCAGACAAAAAGCAGAAGCATTTTCCTTACCTGTTTGAGCACACTCTGGAGCTCTCTGTTTGACCAAAGATCTGTCAGGAGGAGGCGAGCAGCTTCGGACGCTTTTGGACAGGAGCTGGGAAGTTGAAAGCAACCCTGGTGAATTATGGCATGCCACAGAGCAGCAACCAGATACATTACCGACAGCCTTCAAGCCCAGCTCCAGCTGGGGTGCTGGCGAGACTTGACGGAGCACTGTCCGTAAAACCTTCCTTTGCTCTCTCAGCAATGCTGTGTGACAAGAACCTCTGCGAACAGGACAGGCCAAATGAAAAAGAGGGGAGGATATAAGTGGAAAAACGAGCATTAAACTGAGATGAAGGCGTGCTTCTGGAGGGTGAAATTTGGGAGAAAAATAAGGGAAATGGTGCCAACCCTTCCCTGGAGTCTATAGGGACAGTGTGGGCGAATCTCTCGGGAGGGCAGCAGAGGAACGGGCTCCATGCTGCCTGGTGAGGGCGAAGGAGGTGGGAGCATTTGTAACAACAACATCTGCAACTCTAAGTCCTTACTCAGCACAAGTTAATAGATACTTGCTCACGTAACAGCTCCGAAACTGTGAGTCACAGCAGTACCTTTTATAATTTTGGAACATTTCATATGACAATCTAGATATGAACCTCGTTGCTAGTTCTTACTGCTGCTCCTGATCTCCTGGGCCTCGTCCTGTCTGTGGGAGACTCCTGATCTGGGTTCAGTGCAACAGCCCCAGCCTGTCTCAGCCAGGATGATGGAGAGGAATGACACCAGACTCAGGACCCTCCCTGTATGATACAGCTTCACAAGACATGGTGTCCTCAAAATCGTCCTCATCAGACTGTGAGAAACCGGACTGACGGTGGGCAGCAGGAAACTGCAAACACCATAGTCTGCGTGTGAAATGACAGAACTGTAACCACATTCTGTAAATGTGGGGGAATTTAACATACACAGCAGTTGTTACCAAGGAAATCAGCAAGTTTAACTTGGTCATAAACTCCAGAGGGATTGTGCCTTATAGACGTTGGTATTGCGTGGAGAGCTGGGGGAGCTGCAGACAAGCAGAAATTCTTGAGCAATGTTTTGGGATAGAAGAACTAGGTATTTTTGCAAAATCACTTCTCTGGTTATACCCTTCCTATGCCCTGTCACCAGAATGAATATGTTTAAAAGATTTTTTGTGTCTGAAATATTGTTTGTGGCCGAAAAGCCATTAAAAAACAAAAAAATCCAAAGGTATCTATGCTTAGTGCATGTGCTGGAATCTCTTTCAAGGATATGTTGTTTCATGTTTCTCTTTCTAAGCTACAGTAATTTTAATTTTTTTAAAATAATTTGCTTCTAATGATGCCAAATACATACTTTTTGTAATTATGACTTCAGAGCACACCTCAAAAGATTTTTTCCAAACCAAAATTACCAGCATCTGGTATGTGAGTCATTTACAAATTCAGACTAAACAATTTCACCACTTTTAAATTGAGGGATTGATACTGGCTGTTTCATACAGCATCTACCACTACTATTTAGGTATAAAAAGATTAAGCATGAACTGATGACAACTTCAATACGTAAAGTAGCATATCCTAAGCAAAAGTGCTGGGAATAGTGTGTGACTAGCACTGTGTAACACGGAGCAGAATATCAAGGAAAGCTGATTTTGGGAAAAATTTTCTTAAAATCAAGCTGCCTGAAAACCAAAGTTGTTTTTAAGGACAGTATGTGTTTTACAAATAGAATTATTTGTAAAAATTTGTGGAAAGACAGCAAGGAAGATGTTCATGGGTGGCAGCATCAGCAGTCACCCAAAAAAACTTATTGACCCAACAAAACACAAACAAGAAACTAATAATAGGAAATGGGGAGTGTGTGTGTTTGAGGGGAGCATGAGGACTGCAAAGAAGGCAAGAATTTTGTACATGAGTATCAAATAATGAGGAAAAATAATGTTTCCTCAAAGGTCAACAGTATCTAGAACCTTATGTATGTCACAGGGCAAGACAAGGAATGCCTGGAAGAAGGATTACTTCAGTATGTTTAAAGTTTAAAAAATTGATATCAAGATGTAATCTTTGGAATAAATGGGAAATTGGGAATTTGTGGACAAGAATTCTCTTCCACAAAAAAGAATCAAGGGAAGATTTGAGTTTCTTGAAAGATTAATTTTGCTAAAATATTATGGTAGAATTAAACTGCAAAACTAAATGTGTACAATAGAAAAGGTGTGAAAAGTGAATGAGCAAAGAGAAACTGAAACAAATCAGTGATAAAGGAATTGTGAGATGAACTTCAAATCTGGTGCTCTAAAGTACAGAAAGAAATTTTGGAGAAAAGCTTTTTGTGCAGCCAGAAGAATTATTGAGAAAAATTATAATTTTATTAGTAAAATAATGTCACTTGAAAATGACCAGGACAATATTTTTCAGACTCTTGGAGAAGAAAGATGAAAAGGACATCAGACACTACAATGAATAAGTAACATTAGCTTGATTTTCAGAAACACCACCAAAAAAAGATAGTAATATGCAATATTTGGGTAACTTGGGTTACAAATAAGAAAGAATTAATAAACACTAACATCACTATAAAACCTGTGTCATAGATATATGCAGGGGACAAAGAGAAGTATTTAATTGGGATGCGCCAGGAAGGAGAAGAAACCACAGCTATCAGATAAACTACTGAACCCTTTATGCCTTTCACTTGACATACAGCTACAAGAAACACCAAGAAAAAGAAACCTTAGCTTTGAGGAGTGCTGGTTGGTGTTTGAGAAGAACATGGGCACAGGAAAGAGTCATAACTTGTGTGCAACCTGGAAGCTTGTTCTAAAATATGAATACAGAATTGTTTGAGTGTGTGAAACTAATGATTTACAGCTTCAAATGGAATGAGAGAACAGCTCAGAAATACAGAAAGTGTCCTGTTGGGTGGCAGAAGAAATGTGCCACGGTGAGCCAACAACCAAACCAGCACCAATGCTGGACATGAGGGAGGTGTGTCCACAGTGAAACTGAGGCAGACTAACAGAGAAAATTCAGCAAAATACTGACAAGTGCAACATGTCATGGTATTGTCCACAGCAATTTGATCCCCACTGAAACCCCCTCTGTTCTCTGGTCCTGCTGGCTGTGGTGCTGGGAAGGAGGAGGATGACAGCACGGGACTCCCCTCATTTAGCATCACTGTGAGGACCATGGGGTCTGCATCCAACCTAGGCAACAGCCCCCTGTGGAGCTGTTGGATGTAGTTGTTACCATCAGGAAGTGTGTGAGGCTCTTTTCATGTAAGGTTGGAGAAATTCCAGCCTAAAATTTGTTTCTCTTCACAGGCTGCACAGGAAAGCAGGAGAAGTTAGCTAACTTGTGAACTAGCAAGTGTCCAGTTCACTAGAGGGGAGATTTCTTTCACACCTGCCCTGTGGGAACAGTCTAAAATGATATGGCTTGAATAAGTAAGATTAGTTCTGGGTGTAAATTGTCATTTTTTCGTAAGAGTTGAACAGCATAAAAAACTTTGGGGGTAGAAATGAATAATGCAGGAAAAGGAAGAATTCAAGTTTTGGAACTTGTTTGGAATTGTAAGAAGTGGGATGTTTCATAGAAGGAATTTGTGATACAGACAGGAGGACATGGAGGACACATGGAGGACATTTCCAGAATTTAGTAACTCCTTACAGTTTAGTGAGTCATTGCAAACAAAGCTCATCACACAAAGCAGTCAAGACAATTAAGGTATGCACAGCCCGAGTTGTGCAACACTTTGCTGAAGTAATAAATTAGCTCATGACCGGTCTGAGGGATCCAAAGCGGGACTTTAGGCAGAATTAAATACCATTCAAAACAAGGAAGGCTTAGAAGAGGGTTGGGTTTCACGTTAATTGGGATTGTTGTAAAGTGGAAGCATACAAAAGCAGCAAACTAGCCAATGCTCGTTGGCTGAGACCCAAACTAAACAAGGAGGACACTTCTAATGACTGAGAGTTTCTCTGCTGTCATGAAACAAGCGGTACATTCTAAGTGGCTTATCAAAAGATGATGAAGGCGGCATGAGAAAGTGTTTCCACAACAAACACCAATAGGTTACTTGTATAAAGTATTTTAAAACAGATGGTAGGAGAGATGAAAGTCCAGGCAGGAGATTATGTGGTCAAAGATCAAGTAAGCTTAACACAAGTTTGTCCAGAAATGAACATATAGCTTGGCAAGGGTTGACCAGCTTTTGCACAGGGCTGTAGGGAGTATTTATAACAAGCAAGACAGAATGACTGCCACCAAAATTCAAACCAAGTCCTAAAAGCAAAAGTAGAAAAATATGTTGGCTTTGCTCAGTTGTAAAATCTACGTGGGTAGACCAGGGGAGGTACTTGTAATAATACACATGTATATGCGCATCATCGCAGCTGCATCTTTGCCACTTGAGGTGCATGTTTCAACAGAAAGCTGAACAAATCTGAACACTAAAGCTAAGCAGAACCCCAGTACATCAGCGGCACTAGAATCTCAGACCCGACCTTTGCAATAAGGTTTGCAGGAAGCTGAGGAGAGAAGCCCAGGTTTTAGGGAGTCAGGCTGCATACTGGCATCCCCTGTTTGAGGGCTGGCATTTTTAAAAGCGTTTAAGATGTTGGTGTTTCAGTTCTTTTTAGAATTTCTTAAAATTCAACAAGCAAATTTCCTGAGGGCCCTTCAAAAATCCCACCCTGTATGGTTCATGCCCATTTCAAAGAAAGCAGTGCTGAGGATTTCTATCTACCAACATGCTTGAATATTTCTGTGTCTCAATTTATAAGCACAGGGAAAGATTTACTATGGTTCTGATGAGTGCTGGGAAAGCTCTGGAGTTAATACGGCTTTGCATTGAGTGTATGGGCTCAAAAATGTCTGCGCATGACTCTCTCCATGCCTTCTGCCCCAAACTCACCCGTTTCGGCACAAGCTTACTACATTATTTAGCATGTTGCTTGTCAAGTAGGATTTTCCCAGGTGTGGGTTGGACATGATGAGGTTCCTCAGAGTGTAACAAGCTGATGTCATGATCTCGCCATAGCTGTTGGTATTTCCGGACTGGAATGACAGGAGACGTGATACATCTGGGAGCACCTGGTGAGCTAAAGAGGTGGAATGTTCCAATCAACATTTAAATAAAACCTAGCACAAGTGAATGATACTATTTGTGTTAGCACTATTCAATGCAAGAATGCTGTATTGTCTCTGGAAGGAGGCATTAATAATGTTGGACAGTAATGGCATAATAGTCATCACTTGATTTCATGAGACAAAACTAGTGCTGCAGGCCTCTGGAAGGGCAATGATATTGGTCATGGGAAGTCAAGTCCAACTCCTAAAAGTCCAGTTCAAGTCCAGTTCCTAAAACACTATCATCCTCATGATCCTGCAGATTTGTCATTGTCTATGAAGCACACCACATGCCCATAGAGACTTTGAGATAGCACACATTTTGTTCATTAAGCCTGCAGATATCACCTATAATTGTCCTTTTGGCCAGAAGAAACACTACCACTTTGCCCAGTTTTGGAGGTTGGCTAAATCCTTGACTATGGGATTTACAAAGCGAGATGGGCAGATATTAGGGAGTTAGAAATTAGATATTGTTCTAAAATCCACTGTGGTGGGAATTACTTACCCATGGTTTTGTGGAGAACAGGATGCCGGGACATGTTGCTCAGCAAAGAAGCCCCAGACCGGACGACGTCAGAGCTGTTGGACTGAAGGAGCCGTGCTATGCGAGGCAAACCTTTTTCCTTCAAACCAATCAATTGGCTCATTGCATTGGACATCTAGGAGACAGAACAGAACAGAGATGTCTCATGACTTCTAATGCCAAGAGGACACAACTGGAATGATGTACGTGGCCAGACAAACATAACTACACTATAAAATAAGCATCTGTATAATACCTTCTTCTGCTACCATAATCCCTCTTACTTTGTCATTTATCCCTCTTCTCCACAGACATTAGCAAAGTCAGCCTCTCATTTGTGATACGACTGGTACCTTTGTCATCTTTCTGGAGCCTGAGTGTGGACATTTGCTCACTTAAGTGATATTCCCAAAAGTTAGAGATGTTTTACCTTCGTGTCCACACTGCCCTTGCCCTTCACAATGCCCTTGCAGCTCCCTGCCATGCCACAAGCAATAGGCTGGAGTGGAACAGGAACAGCTAATGGATACCTTTAAAAAACAATCTGAAGACCAAAAATACTCATCTTGAATCCTGATCTCATGTTTGCTTATGTAAAATCTAGAAGAAGCCCAGACGCAGACAATGCAGATGAGTAACCATGGACATTGAAGCACATATCCTTAATATATTGCCCTCGTATTGACAGAGTTTAAACTGAACTTCGCAGGTACACCCTCCAGAAAGGCTGCTGGAGATTGTTGTACCACCAGCAACACATGTCCATCAACAGTGACATGTAAAGGGAGGGAAGGGGCTGGAAGGCACCCCTTTTCCAGCGTGCTGAGACCCAGTTTCCCTCCCGTGCTCCAGGAGGCACCTGTGCCACGTTACAGATTCACACCAGCAGGTCTGGGATGCATAAAGTGGAATCTCAGAAGGCGTTTGGAGCTGTCCCCTATAAGCTAAAGGATTATAGTAAGCTTTCTAAGTTTGCCCCCATTTTCACTTTCCTTCAAGTGACAGCACACCCATCAACCCACCCCAACTCCAGCTCTGAGTTGGAATAAGACCCTTGAAAGCAGAAACCACTTCTGCACATCCAGGCAAATTCCAACAATTCCGTTCCAGAAGGCTGAAATAAGTTGCTTCAGCACTGTCAGAGCTGTTTTTTGTTTGTTTGTCTTCTTCCCCCCTGCCCAAAAGACATTCTTGTGCAATGATGTTGACTGCTGAAAGGCTTTTCATTTCCATGGAGCACATAGCTCCAGCCCCACTTCGTTGGTCAGCTCTACCCATGCCATGACAGCCTCCCTCCACCTTGTCGTTAGAGGCACCACGTAGTTCAACTGCAAAAAAAAATAGTTCCCCAAGTATTTCAGATTGAAAGACTTGAAATGAGCTCCCAGGAGATCAGAACTGCCAGGTTAATGCTGCCCTAGCAGTGAAGGCTCCTTTCGTGAGTCACTCCATGTTTCTGGGTGGAGCGCTTTGCCCACGTGACACGCTTCTCCTACGTATGAAATAATTATCTCTCTATCTCCCTAGCCATCTTATTTAAATTGGAATTGGAGAAGTTTGACACAAACAGACAAGTCATGGTTTGTCCACGTGAATGCAGCCTGCGAGGACATGCCCACGGTAGCGATATTGGGCACAGCCGAGCTGCTGTCGTGACGTGTCCCTCACCGTGCCCTAGCTCCTGCAATACCCACAGCGTCACTCAGCCCGTGTCACCTCCACGCTGCCATACCTACGGGTTAGGACATCTGTCAGAGCTATTTTACAAGCAGCTCTGATGTGAGGACAAGCCACAATCCACAGCACAACCCACCCTGTTATTAGAGCCACCTCCCACTTAAAAACACACACACAGGTGGTGGCGCACGCACATCCTTTCTCTCTCCTTTAATGGCATGTGCACATCTGTGCACATCTGTGCACACCCCCGCTGGTGTCCTGGGGGAGGGTGCCAATAGCAGTAGGTGCTGGTGGTATGACCAACCTAGGGGAGACCCTGGAAAGTGTATGGATCTGGTGTAGACCCTTGGGATGCTGATTATAACTCTCCATGAGATCCTATTTTTGGCATTAATAAATCCCTCATGGAATGACTTGCAATAGTGCCCTGAGGTTTAAGGAAGACATTTTCCTTTCTGATTATTGTAAGGTGCAGTCACGCTTGGCTGCATGCACGCAGAGGAGAGGGGAGCACTTACCAGCCCTCGGCTTGCAGTGAGGTTCTGCAGAGCTCCAGCACAAGCTTCCAAGGTGGCATCCTTCTTGCTGTGATCCATCAGGGACAGGTAGGTGCGGATGGCATCAGAGTGGTAGAGCCAGCTGGGTCCTTTGGGTTTAAAATCCTCCTCAGGAAGGGGGACACCGTATTCATCATTCTACAAAGAGATGAATAACTGGAAGCTCAGATCCTGCTCTTCGCTTGCAGATCCTGCCTGGGGCTGAGTATCACATTTCCAAGCACACTGTGTCACATCTTACCTCCATTTTACCACTCCTGCTGTTGAAGCAGCCTGTGAGAGTTTTGTCCATATAAACGCTCCGGGCCATGTGGTTGAGTTGGGTGTATCTGTTGGGAACTTCAGCATCCAGGCGGTAGGAGAGGTTGTGCAGGATGCAGATGCAATTCTCCACAGACTGCAATCACCCCCAGAACAAAAATACAAGTAACTCATTAGGCAGAAAAATATGGAGCAGCACCTGCTACAGCTGCAGAGAGGACATAGGTCATCCTGTAATTTGCTTTTTTAGCAGTTACACTGTATAAGCTCCTGACCCTGCTCAAGGTAGCCATGGACGGGAAGGAAGAAGGAGACATGAGCTCCTGACCCTGCTCAAGGTAGCCGTGGATGGGAAGGAAGGAGACACAAAGAAAGGCCACATAGCCCAAATGCTCTACCATATATCTGTGAGCTGATTGACTCAGTGAACCTTGTTAAGTCCCACTGCCACAGACAAGGTGCTGAAAAGAAAAACAGAGTGTGACTGCAGAGGGTGGATATATCAAACTGCCCTCCATGAAATGCCAGATCTTGAAAGTCTTCCTCTTGCCTTAGTCAACTTCCAATGACTTTGCTCAAGTCACAGCTAAGATCAGCAGACATTTTTTGCCAAAAGACAGACTTTTAAGCCTCCTTTACCTGGACATCAGAGTGACCAATGTAAAGGGCAAGGGACAATTTTCACTAGATACCTGTAACCAACACCAAAACATGTGACTACATTTCCAAACAGGTGTGTTCAGTATGTGCTGCTGAAACTATTCTTCTCTCAACAGCTGTCCCCAAAATAAGATTTACTCAGTCCTGAGCTCATTTGAAATATTTTTTGTACTGCACTGGGCATTGAGGAGTTTAGGGTGTCTGACTAGTATCACAGGTGTTGAACTCCTGAAAATATGGCTATGAACACTATTTTTTCCAGGCTAAGTGCTGTATGCACACAGCAATCAGAATTAGGAGGAGACTGGCAGAAAAATGCCAGCTCCTTCTTGCTGAATCTGATGTCAATCTGGGGCTTTTTTCCTTGAGTCCTGTTGGGTGAAGAGATGTGGTGGGAAGAGGAAGAGATGGAGGTCAAGACATTATTGTAAGGATCCCAAGGTGGGAGGGGAAGGGACGAAAGCATATTGGGGGCTCAGGAGCCAAAATATTGTGCTGTGTCTCTGTTTTTGGTAAAGGGGAATTGTAAACCCCACCTCTATGCCAGGCCCAGAGCAGAGAATCCTACAACAGATCGCACTTGGACTTGAAAGGACAAGAGCATCCAGTCCCCTCTTGTGTTTGTTTGAAAGGGATTTTGCAGTATTCCCAAAGTTGCAGTTTTTAACTACAGGGTTGAACTTCACCAAACAGCTTGGGGTGAGCATCTGGTACCTTATCATCGGGTCGGTTCGAAGCCACACAGTTCTGGGCATATGTCATGACTGAATCAATCAAGCCAGGGTAATTCCTCATGGTCTGGCGCCCCATGTCTGCAGAACTCAAGTTTCTGAAGAAAGCCATCACAGCGCATGTCAGGAGATGAGGAGAAGAGAGGATTAGTTGAGTTCACTTACTTAGTCTCTATGAGCTCTGTTCTGCCTATGGCTGTAATTGAATTTAAGGATATTTTTGAAGATTCAGCAAGGCTAGTGTACTGTTCTCATTCTGAAGGCCTTCTGTAGGACTGCACTGGTCCATAACTCTCTTGTTGGTCTTTAGGACTGATTTCGTCAATGAAAATATCCTCTTGAGGAGCTCAGCATAGAAGACATCCTCCTGGGGAGGGTAACTATCAGCAATACTTTGCCTTAGAGGCTACGCACGTGACATTGCACAGACTCATTGCCTCCTTGCAGATGTTTCCAAAGAGAAGACTGAATAAAGACCATCTAGCATTACTGTGAAAATCAGGATGGTGCATATGGTTATAAGCACGGAGCTACACAGGCTCAACAGCAATATTTGTGTGGGAATGTGGGCAGAGATGCTGAAAAGCAGCAATCACTCTGACCAGAGGGATTGACCAGTTCGTAATGTTGCAATGCATTCCTGAGTACTGATTGCTGCCAGGGCAGGGGAGTTTTTCCAGTAACAGAAAGTTTTCTGTTGTTTTGTTGGGCTTTTCTTCCCTGTTTTATTGCCTTGTAGCTTGCAAATGAAAAACAAAGAGAGGTTGGCAGTCATTGTGAGATACTCACTCCAGGCATTCCAGAACTGGATTTGATGTTCACTGTGATTTGCAGCCTCCTCATTAACATTAATTCATCTGCAATCCAGAAATGCTTGAGCAGCAATGGCTCGAGCCCCAGGCAAACCCAAGGCTGTTCTCATCTCTGCGTTATGATGTGGCAGTGCAGTGAGTCAGAGCAATCCCGACTCACTCCTTGGAGCAGGGGCTCTGGACCCAACCGCCCTGCTTTCCTTACCTGGCTTACTTCCCAGCCCTGGTCCCCCCCAGCCTTTTGAGGTCCCTCAATCACCTGCATCTGGAAGTCTTCACTGGGGCTGCTGGATGTTACTGCCACAGACTGTGATAAGTCTCAGGAGGCAGAGCCTGCCTTGAGTTAAACTCTATAGAGAGCTCCTTTCACAAGCTATCATCATACTCCTTCCCTCACTTTAATGGGATATTTTGTGGGTTGAGATGGTCTTAAAAGTGGAGCACCTCACATGCAACACACAGTACATCCCAACATGCAATTGCATGGGGATGATGCCTTCCAAGACAGAGAAGGGAGCAGCACTCACTATCTTCAGACACGGTTCCCAGCCACAGAAGACGATAGTATCACGGCCCCTACCGTATTCACCCATTTTGTTTCATAAGCAGATACAGCTCCTACTAGCTGCATGTCTGGTAAGGGTGTGGTTGGCGCTGTGCTCCCTCAGGGAGAGCTTCAGTTGATGAAAGTACCTAATTATGCAGGGTATTTTTTTTCCCCCACTTGTTCCCAGTGAGACAAGGAGCTTGCATCCAAGTGGAGGAGGGTGGTAGGAGAAACAGCAAGTCAGGACGAAGACCCACTACAAAAGGGTTCTGGCTGTCCCGTGAAAAAAATAAACTACTCTGGGCTTGATCTGCACCTCCTGTTTGGGACCTGACCTACGTAATGAACAGGTATTAAAATCAGTGGGAAAATGACTGTTTTCCACACATACAGGGTTCTGTCTTTTTGTAACCTAAAACACAAACTAGTTTGTTTTCTAGCAACCAAAATTTTCTCTGGAAGCCTCAAAAATCTAAGGGCAAAAAATGTCTAGTTTCCTTGTCCAAAATTGTCAGGTTTCAGTATTGCAGCTCTCCTGACACAAAGCACCTAATATTTTTTGAGCAGAGACTTACCAAGAACAAGCTTACTTTAAAAAAAAAGAAAGCTACTATGGAAAATATTTCCCATGTAATTTTTTCTGCATCTTCAGTCGGGAAAACTTTCTCAAGGAGAATTTTTTTATTAATACAATTGCAGTGAGCATGTTTTTAGCTTATTGTAAGAGGACTTAGGCAGCCTCAGCTTCTGTCAACAGACACAATCTACACTAAGTCCTTGCTTGATGACTCACCTTAAACACCCTGTAGCATTGAAGAATACTTCTGGGTCAATAATTTCTCTTGTCCTATTGCAGCTGCCATCAGACCAACCAGAGAAAGGGATAATAACACAATCTGTCAAGACGGGGAGGGCCTCCTGTATCAACTCTTCTTTTAATTCATCGGTGGAGGAGAGGTTCCAGAGCAGTCCTAGGAAGGAGGTGGGAGATAAGCTCAAGCAGAGAGTCACCATACATTAGAAACTTTCTTTAGGTCAGAGTGAATTCCATCCAAATTTAATCTTTACTCTTTACTCTCTTTGAACTAAGGGTGCAGACACTGCCCTAAACCCTAATCTTTGTCCATCTCTATGGGAGACAGGCAAGATGGGCACTGGGAGTACGGTATCATGTAGAGGTGGGCATCTAAGCATCCTCCCTCCTCCCATAATTGGTGCCTATTGCTATTAGGTTGCAGGGAGAAGGCATCTCTCCAGGGATCTCATGAAGGCTTGCACACGAGACCTCAGTCACAGCTGAGGGTGACCTGCACCAACAGACTCATGCCAATCCTTCAAGAAAAGGTGAGACACCAATGACATAACCTGCCCTACCTTACTGGGATTTCCAGAACTCGACCTCCCCTGGGAACAGCACGGAGGCCAGGGGTGCAGGAAGGGGAATGGCAGGGTGACCACAGCTGGCATCCGGGGGCAGGTGCTTCCCAATGGGCACTTATGATGTAAGGAACCCTTACGGGAGATCTAAAGGCCAGGACCTCCTCTGCCTTATGTTTTAGGTTGCCACTTGGTGCAACAGGAGCATGAAACATCCGCTTTGTGGTATGGCAACACCATGGCTACTGGGCTTTTACATGCTGGAGCAACACGGACCACAGGCAGGGAGGAGCATAGTCCTTGCTGAGGCCTGAGCAGACTGCTGTGTACCTGTTAGTTGTTTCTGAATTTCAGTGTTCCCTGTCCTCCGTAGGAGACTCACACACTCCCTTATCCCATTCTGCCGCCGGGTTTCTATCTTGTTGGTTGGATTCTTGAAGACCAAATTTCGGAGGGCTCCAGCTGCTGCCCGCTGTACATTCTGGTTTGTGCTGCGGAGCAGCTCAACGAGCTTGGCGATTCCTCCCAGCCGATAGACCTGTACCAGGAGAGACGTGCTGGCATCAGCATGGTGTGCAGAGCATTGCTGGGACTGGGACAACTAGCACTGTCATGGCCATGCAAGGAGTCAGTACGGCACATAGTCAGGCGAGCTGGAAAAGCAGCCCTGGCTATGAAGGATGCCTAGAGCTTGCAGACGGCATGTCTGGTTCAGACCATAGGTCATGAGCACTTAAGTGCTGGCCTTGAGGTTGGAGCTTAAACTCTGTAAGTGGACATCTATGAGTAATGGTCACAGAATGAATCCTTTGCTATGTTAATATGCTTGCTCCCACAAACTTTCACCTACCTCCAACAGTTTGCATCAGGTGAAAATGTTGCTCTGCCTATCTGGAGAAGCCATTTATATCAATATAATGACATGATGTGGTCATTTATCTGCATCCTAAAATCACAGGCTCAGCTTAGAGGGATGGTCATGGTACAGTGTAAACACCCTTGAGGTCAGCCGGAAGCAGTACTGGGCCATACTCCAGCACTCCATAGGGGTAGCACCGGAAAGGGGTGTGAACCCCAACCCAGAGGACACCACACACATGCTGGGCAGTTCTGAAGGCAAATTCCTCCAGCTGATGAGGATCCCGGCTGTAGGATGTCCTCTGTACCAGGTGTCCTGGGACATGATCCCACATGAAGCCCCTCCTAGCACAACCCAACCCATCCGCTGGAGATTTGCTGACAATAGAAAATGAATGAGCACCTTTTAGAACGGAAAGAAAACAAGCGTGTGCTTGGATGACTCACATACCTGCTCTGACACATCTTTCTGGGAAGCGATGGGACAGGTCAGTGCTCAGAGAGTGTTTTCAACGGTAACGAGGGGTGTGGCCACCCCACAATTAGCAACTCTAACGTCGGCTGGGATACCTGCACTCAGTTCGACCACAGCAAGGACACAGAGGCACATCCCCACACTGTGCCAGGTCCACTGTTGTGCCAGGAAATGGAAAACCACATCTATAGGGATGGCATCTTGATAAACTCCTGTTTGCATGACTGCAAACATGCCAGGATGGGGATAAAGCCTTGTGACAGTCTTGCTACAGCAGATCCACCCTTGAGACTACCTCCTTTGCTGCCTGTTAGCATAAATTTAGTAATCAGAAAGTAAGAACATAAGAAAAAACCCCCACTATTAGAAGGGCTTCTGTTTGGTCAAATATCTTTCTACATGATCACTAATTAACCTGTTGGGTTAGATGGCTGAAAATGGCTCAAAATGGCTGAAATGTCACTGAACAATAAAGATTACTGTGGGATTTAGGGCACTTTTGTGTGTCTCAAACACTGCAGCTCTGAGACAGCAAAAGATTCACGTGGAACCGGGTGCAATTGCATCTGGGTGGCTGCTCCATCAAAACTTGTCCATGTGTGTCACAGCAGGTTATGGGGGTAATGTGCACACAGTCTCCTCTGCTGCCTGGTAACTATTCCCTGTGTTAAAAGCCTGAGTGACTGCTATCAAGAGAAAGTGGTCACTAACAGTTGAAAAACCTACTTAATTAATTCCTGAGTGTGACTAATGAGGCATTAGGCTCCATCATGAAAATTAAGGGGATCCTTGGTACTGAGGAAAACCAGTTTCATCAACTCGTGTCACCACATCCAGTGTGACAGCAAAGCTCTGAAGGAGTTTGCTCACCTCTTGCTTGGCAGACTCATCCTGGAAGCAGGTGTGCTGGAGGTAGTAAGCACCCATGGCCTGGTATTTGTCATCAGAGGAGCACAGAAGTTGTATGGCCTTCTGGATGGTCATTGTACCACTGTCTATCTCATCACCACATATTCTGTGTTAAAGAGAAATACAGCATTGGTTAAGTGCTCAGCCAAAAGGCCTATGCCAGTATGGGGAATTATTAGGAAGGAATCAATTACAAAATGTAAAATATTATCACATCACCACATAAACCACATGGTGTACCCCTAGTGCATTTCTTTGCCTCAAAAAAAAAGATCATAAAAATGGAAAATACACAGTGGAGGACACTAAGACTAATAAATTATGGATCCAGTCTATCCAGAAGCAAAAGAGACAGCAAATAAAATTTTAGTTGAGGTGCTAGGGGTCTAATCACGTCTAAAGTGGAAGGTTTAATGAATAGGGAACCAGTATTCACTGTTCCTCAAATAAAAGAATTAGTGGACAACAGTGAAACCATCTGTCAAGTTATTAGGACAATCTAAAGTAGGCAGATGTTTTCCCCAAAGCATGTGATCCTTTGATGTGAGATGTGGTGGAAGCAAAAATGTGAGAATAGTTGATGGTCTTGGGAGGCTAGAGCAGATCCCTTAGAAAAAGGCGACAGGCATGGCTGGAGTGATGGGATGGACAAATATTGAGTTTATTAAGTGCTAATAATAGCACTGAGACATCCTGCTCCCAGGGTATGTTTACGTGGGTAGTCTCCAAGCTCTTCATAGAAGTTGGTCACTATCATCATCCCCTGTTATAGGTAAAGAATGTGCCTACAGAGTCCAGGGGATGGGTGTAAAAACCTCTAGTTTGGAGCAGGACTGAAACCTTGGGGAAAATACAAACAACTGAAGACTTGTCCACTTATTTAGAAATATGAAGGTCCTGCTCTGTTTGGCTTGTACTCATTTAGCATCATCTGTGATGTTTTAACCACATAAAATTAGAAAAGCGCACGAACTTTCAGACTGATGAAGGGGCTCTCAACTGCAAAGCCTGTCTGTGCTTCCAATTATACCAGTTAGTCTAATAAAAGTTACTCTCTCTTCTTAGCATCCTTGCACCTTAGGCCTGCAGCTGTGTGCAGTAGGGTCTCTGCTCACAGCAGCAATGTCTGCATTAATTCGCAGCAGAGTAAACGACTACACAAAGTTTAGGACTGGAAAGACTCAAAACTCAGACCTCGCGTTGGTTATTGCAATTTCAGCAGTGGCAGGATACAAATGAGAAACACGTTGTTAACAGTAGATGAAGTCAAAAAGTGTGGGTGTTTTGCCAGGACAGCTAGGTCCTCGGTGTTGTTGACTGATGTTATTCCCTGTTCCGGATCCAGTTGCAACTGATGGGGAGTTTTACCTGGAAATCAGGGACATCAGTTCCTGATTGAACCACGTTAATTTGTATGCAAGCTCTTGCTCCGTGCCATACTAGTGAGTGACTGTGTACAGGGGTTGATCATCCTCAGACAATCCCGTAGACTAACAAAACAGAGTGTTTTTTAATAAATTCTTTAAATGGACCTATTACATTTGAAGTATTAAATGTTACTATGAGGGAGTAGCTTCTTATAGGTGTGGGATATGCAGACTTATTTTGATTGTGCCAAAAAATTATAAGAATAAAGGTCTAGAAAGGACACCCAAGTGTGGTCACTGGCCCCAGCAGCTTACAATAAGATAAAATATTTTGTCCTTAAGCATACAAAGGTTCATCTCCACACAGCATGGGCCAGCGAATAATATCCACAATTCTATGGCAAATTTCATACAAAATATCTAAAGCCAACAATTATGCTGTGACACTGGAAAACAGCAGTTTTGTCTCCCCTACCTTCACTGTTATAAAATTGCACCCTGTTTAAATTACTTATTTAAGCACCTTTGTAGTCAATGAAGAGAAAGAGGTGCTTCCAAAGAACAACTTGCCTTTGTGTCTTAGACATTTTTTGTAAGACAGGAAGACCTACCCTCGAGAGATACTTCTGCCTCTGTTGGTATAAGGAGTGACAGACAACAGTCTTGCATTGGACCTTACACATTCAAAGTCTAAGGTTAGATCAACCTCATTCCACTTTTACTTCTACACTAACAATAAAGCACCCCTTTGCCATGTGATTTTTCATTGGTTAGAACCTCTATCAAAACGTGACTCCAAGAAACTTCCACTACACTTGCAACAATGAGACACAAAACTGGAATGAGAAAGTTTGAACTAGAAACGATGGAATCTCAGAATCTTTGGTTTGACTCAAGGATGTTGTGATTTTCTCTTAGCCTTTTTCATGCTCCAGACACACACAGTAGAGCTGAGACAGCAATGGGTCCAGCATCAGAGGAACTTCTTTGACAATGTGGACCTGGGCTGGCAGTGTAGGAAGAGAGGCATATGAATAAAAAAATCACATCAGTGGCCATGCAGCATATGAAATCATGGTGATTTTTTTTTTTTTAATGTAATGAATTGAGAATACCCCTGAATCAGGTGCAATTTTTATGAAAAAGAAGGAGGTTCACTTGGTCCAGCTATCCAAGGAAGGCAATTTTCTATGCATCTACTCCATAAGAGGGCCAAAGCCTCCTATAGCAGGGAAAAGCTAGGCATCCAGGTCCAGTTCTGTGTGGGAAAAATTGGGAAGGTTCCATTTTCCCTGCTGGCTCACCCACAGGAAAAGTTCACAGGAGCAGTGAGCATCCGAGCTCAGTCATGCTGCCCAAGAAGAAGCCGTGATTTCTCCTAGCTGAGAATATAATCACCCTAGCAAAGCCTCTGCTAATGAGAGATTGTTCATCAGCCAGTCAGAGATATTCCTAACCAGATCTACACTATGAGAACAACAGCTTGCTCCAAGACAAATTCTGGGACTGCAGCCACCTCCAGCCTGGGCCAATGTGCCTGGTAGGAAGAGCTCCAAAGGTGGTTGTTCTTCCACAAGAAAGAAGCAATCAGAATATGGAGAGACCTCAATTAGAAATGATTCATCAGGAGACAAATTAGATGATCAGTTTCAGGTGTGGAAGGGAATTAAATACTTAAGAGGACCTTTATCACAGAAAGGCAAATTTCCTCATTTGATACTAAAGCCTTTCGTCCACTTTGTGTTAGACTGGTTTGTGTTAATCAGATCTAAGTCTCCATTCTGGTTGTTAGGGCTACAAGTCCCAGGAGAGGAGGAAACCAGAAAACTCTAACAAGTTCCATTGTTCTTTAGTAAATTCAGAGTGAAGACACACAAAACAGAGTGTCTAGCACATTCAAGCCTTTGAGTCAGGCTACACTGGAGCAAACCCAATACCCATGCTTCACACCAAGCAGCCATGACCACCTCTGGGTTTTGATGCCACTGAAAGCTCAGCTGGAGCTTCCCCTCAGGCTTTGCTGAGTGGGTAGATAGCAGGAAAGATGGGCACAGATTGACACTGAGCCAGGGAGGAGGGGATCCTCACCATGTGCAATGATATGCACCCTGCCAGGACAGCATCACCTACAGCTCCACAGCAATTGCTTTGGATGCAAATGCACAGTGCGGACAAGTTCACATCACAAGGTGTCAGCACTGTGAAACAGTCATTTTTAGAGGCAGTTTTTCCCAAATAAGAACAAACCAAAATGAAGGGGCCTATCATCATACTTTGTTCTGCTTTCATGGTGTGGCATCTACAGCTCCACAGCAATTGCTTTGGATGCAAATGCACAGTGCGGACAAGTTCACATCACAAGGTGTCAGCACTGTGAAACAGTCATTTTTAGAGGCAGTTTTTCCCAAATAAGAACAAACCAAAATGAAGGGGCCTATTACTTTGTTCTGCTTTCATTGTGTGGCATAGCCCTGTAGAATTTCTGTTTTGATAGTGTTTGCCTTTATTTATCCCATAGGAGAGGAGATCTATCAGAAAACATCCTCAGCACCTTTTCTGATTTTTTCAGTAGCTTTTGTATATTTTCACTTTTTATAGGATTTCCAGACAGTCTGAGCTCCTGCTAGGAAAGAATGGTTCCAGGACACACTTTCTGTCCCTGAACTTTAGCCACAGTTCACAGAGGCTGCTGCAGCTCAGCTGGGGCTAAGTCAGCATCACCACAGACAACTACAACCATATAGAAAATCCAAAGGGTTTCCTCAGCCTTTACCGCCTCCTCCATAAACTGCTAGCCAGGGTATTCAAGGCTTTTAACAGAATAGCACCAAGATATTACATATTTCCATGTGCCTTCAGAGACACTTGCATTCACATGAACTCTAGTGAGGTGGTTTAGTCTCTTTCTCCCATATACAGAGAACACCAAAGGGAAATGCATCCCTGTCTTAAAATGAGGCCAAAGGTGCATGTGGTATTATGGAAGACAACACATATTGTAGGTGTCCATTAATGGCTCCTGATCTGTATCAGCAACTCTTAAGCTGGGGAATGTCTGCAGACACCCTAGCTCACCTCTTCATCTTCACAAATGAGATACCCTGAATCCTTCACAAGGGGTGAGATTAGTCTGGTTTCTCAGTAATGTCTCCAGCTCAGACACCTGGTTTTCCCCTGAAGTCAATGAAGAAGCACTAACTTTGTTAAGGGGTAACTCACTGACCAACTTCTTACTCCAGCTCCATTGTCCACTGGCTGCTTCTCTGCAAGGGCAACAGGGGCATCCAGCTCAGATGCAGGCATCTCCTCAAGAGGCGATATGCATGTAACCAGTTGGCTGCTGCACAGGCTACTGCAGAGACGCCACCACCACGTATCACGATCTAGCCTGTCCCTGGGCTGTCAGTCCCATGTGCTTGTGGTGTCTGAAGCACTGTGCGCAACACCCCTGCAAGCAGAACTAATACAGTGTCAGCCAGTGGTAGCCACAGTTTTCTGGTTACCCTAAGTTCCAGCTGGAGGGAAACAAAGACTCAAAGTTTTCTAGGATGCATTAAACATCATATCCTTTATCACTGCTTCTTGTTATCACTACCTGATGACCAAGGAGGATGTACCTTTTTCCTGACTGGACACAACTGAAACATGTTACTTAGCTAAAAGCTGGCTAGCTCAAGGTGACACACTGTCACTCTGAGCACGTTGCAAGTACCACCCATCAGAGGAAATGGTTAAAAGCAGGCAAATACGTGTAGCCTTCAAGAGCTGCTGAAACAACTGCTGCAGCCAGTTTCCAGGATGAAAGGCTGCAGATCTGCAGGATGTCACAAGAGCCTGAAAAGGAGAAGGTTTGTGAGGAGAAGAGGGAGCCTTGGACACCAAGAAAACTTCCTCTGGCTCTATCAGGTAGAAGGACTCAATCTGGAGAGCTGTATTGTGGCAAAAAGTGAGTGCTGCTCATTGACAACTGCCTCTGGGCAGGAGCCACCAGAATAACCGATGAACTTTTGAGCCAGGGACAGATATACTGAGCTTGGAAATGTTGTTCCAGATATGACATAATGCTTACGAAGACTTAAGCCCCTGAGTGGTTATAGAGAAGAATGTCTGGAGAGACATCAGAATGTCCTTCTCACTGAGGCAGGATCATAACAACAACGGTAGTCAAAGAGAATATACTTCAGGAGGAGGTTTCTCAAAGCAAGTCAGTACCGTTTAACCTCCGGATCTGAATAAGTAGTGCAAAACTCAGATTTTATCATTGGAACCAATACTACGGGCTGAGTAAAACTCTACATCATGGTTTAGTTTATCATAGAATCAGAGAATGGCTTTTCCCAAAAAAACATTCATGTTTTAAAGTATTCATCAGCTAACTGGAGGTGCTTTCATCACCTAGAGTTGCTTCTGTAAGGCAAAAGAGTCTTCTGAGAGATAGTTATCAGAGACAGCTCTTCCATGTCTTACACCACCAAAGCCTGTTCAATAAATTGAAGCAATCACACAACATAGAATATTTCTAAAATTTAAATAACTTTGTGGCTGAATGCAGAGGGACTGTTCAGTACATATAGTTCAACAGTTCTTGCATACTCAGTGTTTTGATACCTGCACACCACTCAGAACATCCAGTGACCCCTGTTCCATCTCACACCATCCAAGGAGATCAGATCTGTAGCACAGTGCGCCTGAGAAGCACCACTCTTGAACCATTTCTGACAACGTCCACAGTCTCTGCATTACAGAGCAGATTCGTATCACAGACAGACCTGGTGAATCACAGGTCCCACTGTAATCACTCTCCCAGCAATGGAAATCGCCCCACTGGATCACCTCTGAAAGCATGGAAACTATCCAGCCCATCCCTTGCTCACAGAGACGGTTTGCTAACCTGCAGACAAGTTACCCACCTACGCAGGAGATCTGCAGCGTGAAAACTGAATACAAAATTATCCTTTTCATAAAGGCAAAAACTCTACCTGAAGAACTACTAGAAGGGAAGAACAGAGCCCCAAACAGGGAACTACCAGCAGCTATTACCCAGCTAAGCCCTCTTCCTGCATGCGGAGGTTAATAATGGGATGCCTACAAGCAAACCTCTCTGTACACAAAGATCAGGCTACCCAAATGAAGATCGAGCTCTCCAGGTGCAGAATCTTTCAACCAGAAACAGTCCTACACAGCAAAGAGAGCCCAGATATGGTCCTAACCCACCTCTGAATGCCTCTTCCCAAGAAAAACACACTACAGGCTGAAGGGTTAATGATCTTCCAAATAAGCAATTTTTTCAAAGAAGACAACTCCTTAGTACATTTCCAAAACTTTAAGGACAACTGCTGCCAAACTCATCTCCCTTGAGTGAAGAGCAGAAGCACTTGTACAAACTGCTCCCCAGCTCTATGGTGAGTTTCACACGAAGCAGGGGGGTGTGCCCCAGCCAAATCAGATTTACTCAGGGGACACAGCCCCAGATGAGCCTACGACTTAAAGCCCGATGTTTCCACATCAGAACCAGTTCTGCCAGATGAGCCATGCCCCAAGCCAGGAGAAGTGTATAAATGGAGCCACTCCCTAACCAAAGGGCATCCAGCGCTGGAGAGTATTCCTCTCACAACAGCAGTTCTCCTTCTCTTCAGAAAATGACACTATTCTTCAAGTGACCTTTCCAAATCAATGACTGAGTCTACAACCATGAGTGTTGTGCAGTGCAGAGCAGGGTTTGCTTTGGAGAGAACCTGCTTCCCTGGGTCTAACTCCTCAAAACCAGTACTTTCCCCAGGCAGAAGTCAGCTGCAGTCCCACGTTTAATCATTCTACCATCCCTCCCACTACAGGTTTATGCTCTTTAGTGACAAATTCCCAAGAACAAGATACCTCCAGTTTATGTAATGTCTCTGTTTCCTATTCCAGGGGAATGACAAAGCCTCTGAAAGGTGCAAGCCAATGCCACCACTGCGCTGGGTTGGTCAGAGCTAATTTTGCATGATTTAAACATGAAGTAGCTAGACACATGGGAAGCTAAGGTTTCATGACAACATGCTAACGGGTGACTGACATTTCTTGGCATACTTCTCTTAATATAAAACAAAGGAGGCTGAGCAGAGAATTAGCCAGAGAAATCTGTGAATAACCATTCAGATTTTAAAAACAGCATGATTTGGCTCACCCTGCTGACAGTGAGGGAGGGGTTTTTGGAATATCTACATCACACATTGGGTCAACGGCTCAACAGTCTCAGGCCTTTGGTGTGAGTTATACAAAGGCTATGAGCCCTGTTAATGAGTCTTCAACTAACACTGCAGTGTGCACATTCTCTTTTGGATCAGGGACCCCCTGAAATGAGCTCAGGAGCTTCTGGGTTTGTGTGACAAGCTGTCATGTCTGTCTGGGAGTTGTGATAACTTCTGGGTTGGTGGAGAGCAGGCCCTGTATGGCAGTGATGTAGCAATGGTAGTGCAGTAACCCCTGGGAACAGTTGTGGAAGATGCAGATCCTTCTTCCCCAGCCCATTAAAACATAGCAAACTTGAACTGCAATGTTTTGCCATTCGAAACATGCAAACCATGGTCTTCGCAGACCAAATCTCTTCCAAGACAATGGCAAAATATGGTTGGTGCTCCAGAGCTGGAGGCAGCATAGACATCAGCATCAGGACAGCTTTGAATGAACAGTACCTGAAGGGCCTACAAGGAAGCTGGGGGGGACTTTTTACAAAGGCCTGTAGTGACAGGACAAGGGGTAACGGGTTTAAATTGAAAGCGGGGAGGTTTAGATTAGATATCAGGAAGAAGTTCTTCCCGGAGAGGGTGGGGAGGCACTGGGACAGGTTGCCCCGAGAAGCTGTGGATGCCCCATCCCTGGGAGTGTCCAAGGCCAGGCTGGATGAGGCTGGGAGCAACCTGGTCTAGTGGAAGGTGTCCCTGCCCATGGCAGGGGGGGTGGAACCAGATGATCTTTAAGGTTCCTTCCAGCCCAAACCATCCTGTGATTCTGTGATTCTACCAGGACAAGTGGTAGACAAGTGGCACTGTAATGCCACCAAAACCTCACTAGTTTTTTTTTTAGTGAGAACTCTGCTGCATTGCACAGTTACATTAGCCTGAGAATGTTTGAGCTCACCGGTGCATTTTACATGTCCTGTTGCTGTAGGCAACATTTACAAGAAGGGACCTGATGCTAACTGACACATGAAGGACCATCCTCTACCCCTGCATAATTCTTAACCACAGTGGAATTGGATGATCTGGACAGGAAGGAATTGAACAGTTTATGTTCCCTCCTCTTACCTGGCTAGGTAAACCGTGCCAGTTAGGGTACGTATTTCAATTTCTAACTCAATTTTTTCTGGAAGCCAAATCAGACCTTCTGGGGGAATGAAGCAAGGGCCAGATGGAAAGATGGAAAGACAGAGGGGTAAATATGACCACTCTACAGGTTCTCAGGCTTTCTCTGTGTCAGACCCTGAGGAACAAAGTCCTTCAAAGTTAGTTGATTTTTGTAGGTTTGTTTTCTGCCAAAGAAAAGCAGTGTGACAGCCAGGATTTCTGCTCTTCACCTCCTCACCCTACCTGGCAAAGGAGCTGTTGTCTACTACCACCACAGAGATGGGGGGAACATCTTGCCCAACAGCAGCCAGCTACAGAAGAGATATATACACCCTGAGCCAGTCATATTCATTTCCCTCCATAGCCCATTAAAAGAAATAAGCCCTCTAAGAGTGTGACTCATCTGACCCACTTTAGACTATGCTGCAGGATGGGATTAAGGCGGTGTGCACTGGTGAGCAGGTCTCCAGTTATAAAGCAGCTCAGGTGACTGGCTCTGATGGACAGACCTCCACAGCAGATGTCTACATGTACTCACGTTGCACCCACTGCAGCAGACTTACTTGGAGCTGGACTGAGCCTGTCCATATACCGCGTCCTGCTTGCAGCTCATCATGGGCTGGGCATAGACCACATCGGGCTTGTTGCTTGAGGGGCAGGAGAGGGCCCGTGCTGGCATTTTTTTACTTGTCCTGGTAGTTCCTTGCTGGGTGCTACAGCTGCTGTAGATGCTTTGGCGGTTCAAGGTTGCCTTGTGCTCTGCCCGGCCCACCACCTGACTCTTCCTCAGTGTGCCCCGGGGCGGTTCACAGTAGAGGTCAGGCTCGCTCCGGCTGCTCTTGATGTTCTGCACAAAGCAGTAGTCGCTGCCGGTCCTGGCAGGGCTGCAGACAGCCTTGTTGTAGTGCTTGCTGCCCCAGCCCTCCATCTGGCTGTATGAGCTGTAGCGCCTGTTCTCCACATCCCGCTTTAGGGTCCCATTGTACAGCTGGTCAATGGAAAAAGAGGAAACAAAAAAATTAGGAAAGGGTTGAGCTGAAGATCAACATTTCCAAGCCCACTCCTGCATGGGTGTCACATCTATCAAATTCCTATGCCTCTTAGGTATTTTTGTGGCCCAAAATTTATGGAAGCATAGCCCACCTGCCCCCTTTACAAAGATATCAAACCCTCCCTTGAAATCTGGGGACACTTAGTGATCAGGATATTCAGGAGCTTGAAAGCAGAACTGAAAGCTCAAACATGACCCTGGCATTAGTGAAAATGCCTTACTTCCAACACCTGGGTTCTAACCCACCCTGTAATTAGAGGAGTTCACATCACATCTCTTGCCATCAGGGAGAATGATGCCCCATTCTGACCTTTCAGCACTGCCTGCATTTATTTTTAATTTCCTTATGCTATTTTGTTCCCCTTCCACCTACAAGTTCCTTAGGAAGGGAGTAAGGGAAGAGAAAAATCAGTAAGAAGGGATTCCTGAATCTCATTGTGCCAAGAAACAAGTGGAGACAATGGATATCTGCTTATGAGTTACAAGGTGTGTAATATCAGCTCATATAATGGGGTGTTCTGAGAACAATGGGGGATATGCAGTAAGGATTGAGATGACTAAGACAGGAAGAAAAAAAAAGAATAAACAACAGTAAAAGAAACAACTGCAGTTAAGCAAACTAAAAAAAAAAAAAAAGCTTTAGCTGGCCTCCTATCAGTTCAAAATATCTTCACTTGATCAAAGGTCCTCCAGATTTGCCCCAAGTACACCAGGACAGAATCCAATAATCTTTTGCAATATCAAACCATCTGGGTGTCAATGCAGGCACCGGGAAACCTGCACGGTTGTATCCAAGTGAGACAAATCACTAAGATGTGCACTCCAGAAAGGAAAATAAATAAAGCTAGTTCAGTGGTGTTTGCCCCATGATACTGAGTTTTCCCACTGCACCCCCTGGCAAACAGATCTCCAAGACATAGGGCAGACAGACGTAAAGAGAAGCAGACTAAAAGTGCCTGTCCCATCCCCATTTGGTTTATCTCGGGAAAGCTCATCTGTGGTCTCTTGTTGGGCCAAGGTTTTTTTTCCCACTTAACTTTAAGCATCAGTACTTTGGATGCCTCTTTCTGCAAAAGCCACCCAAGGATCCCTTGGGCTGGGAGAGACAATTCAACACCAGCACTTTATTGTTTCCATGGAAGTTCAAGACACGAGGTATGAAAAGCCTGTGCTTGGTGTAATAGTTCATGTCACTGAAAAAAACCCTGTATTTCCTAACCTAGAAACACCACGTGACAGAGAAACTGTTATCCTCGGCAGGCTCACCTGGAGTCCTGCTGCTCTGCCCCAACTTCATCCCAGCCCTGAGCACACTCAGCATCATTCCTGCCTCCAACACTTTGCAGAATTGTCATTACGTTAATTAATTAAGCCTAATATTTCCATTAACAAAGTGATCTTTAGGAATGCAGTGAATCCTCTCAGCTGTGTCCCAGAGAGCTGCACAGGTAATGGCTGAAAACTTCTACAGAGGGTTACCTAGCAGGCGTGCCACCTGGCTAAGCAACCCTTTAGTCCGGCTACGACAATACTCTGCCACCAGTCTGAAGTAGTGTTCATACTTCCATTCTGCAGGTGAGTTGCTGGAAGTGGAGAAAAGGGGAGAAAATTCTCTTTGTGTTTACTCCGAAGGGCACAGAAAGAACCTGTCAGTGCTGCAGCACAGTAGGTAACAGGTTTGGTGCATGTTGCAGAGCTCCCAGGGATTTGGAAGAAGGATTTGCATGCGAAAAGAAAAGCAAGGATGAGGCACATGGATAAGTGTGATGAGTCTCGGGTGGTCCCCTGAGCAAGCCCACTGAAATTTCCAGGATGACCATGCACAGAGGTTCTCTCCATCCTGGTTCTGCTTTGGATGTAGTATGCATGCAGCAATGGCAAAGTGACCTTTCATGAAGTCCTGATCAACCCCACTGCGGGTGTGTCATAGAATCATAGAATAGTTTGGGTTGGAAGGACCTTAAACATCATCCAGTTCCAACCCCCCTGCCATGTGCAGGGACACCTTCCACTAGACCAGGTTGCTCCAAGCCTCATCCAGCCTGGCCTTGGACACTTCCAGGGATGGGTCATCTTCTGTGATGTCCTTTTGAGCATGATATCATCCTCATTTTCTATTCATTTTCCTGGGTTCAGAAACCCTTGGGACAGTGAGGGACAGGAGGTGGCTGTGGCAGGAAGGTGCAGGGGGGACTTCGCTGCTCGGTGGAGTGGTGAACCCACCCCCAGGTCCCACCGCTGGCAGCAGCTGGCTGGAGGACAGAGCAGCTGCTTGTTAGACATGAGCCCTGTCATTTTTCTTTATGAGTCAGTATAAACTGATTATTTTGTAGGGCTGTCAGAAGCTTGGCAGAGCTGTGGAGCCCCCAGGCATTTTCTGAAACCAATTCAACTAACCATGGAAGTGCTAACTTGTTATTTATCTAAAGTTATTGTTTGCTCTCCAGTGTATTCACATGGGCTGTCCGCCAGCAGAACAGGTGAGGGAAGGTGTGAGTGTGCCTGTGTTTATAGATTCAGAATTATCAATTCTGTATTTCCTGCTGTGTTTTTTTAGTGGCATATAGCATTGTCCTCTTTCTTGCCAGCCCTGAGATGGGTGAAGCAAAGCGACCGCCTGTTTGGAAAGACACCTTTCTGCAACACAGGGAGCCCTGAGTGGCAAGTCAGTGCAGGTCCTGGCAGGGCGGGGAAGCCTTTTGCAGACTCATGGGAAAATAGTTCCCGTGTGATGTGAAGCTCATTACCAAAGTGAGTGCATGACTTTTATTGCTGATTCTACCAGATGCTTGGCTGAGCCCATTTTAATCTCTTTCAAGTGGCACGGACCTAATTGGTATCTTAGAATTCCTCTTTGCAGTAGAAACCTGATCTAAAACCTCCAAATCGATGAGCTGTCTACTGCCAGCTTCAGCGGATTGCAGCCCTGCTTGCCAAATAGTCTCTGTGAGTCCTTGCACAGCCATAGCTGACCTGATCACTTTTGATCTCAACAAGTGCGTGTCTGTGACTTAGGAGGAGCTTTTGCAGACTAAAACCTATGTCCCTGTTTCAGCTGTTTGCCAAGCTAAGTCAGAGACCCTCACTCCTAACACCGGCGCAGACACGGCCAAGGGAATGGAATTCCCGGTGGTGTTATCTCCTTGCTGGCTGCAGCAATCAGTGAGACAGGATGCAGGGCACAGCAGAAGCCAGGCACTCTGCCGTCTAGAGAAGAGATGACGTCTCTTAAGGTGAAGGTGATGCTATTACATCGTCTGTGGTTTCAAGAGCCAGCTGACAACCATCTCGTAACTTTTGCTGATGCCATTGCATGTGTAGAGTGAATTCCCTATGCAGAATAGCATTAGTGAAAGGAAATAATCAATCTCTCGCCTTCAAACCTCATAAACCACCCAGATTTCCCAACGCTCTGAATTGCATCTGCCCACTGCCTGTGGGTGTTTGCATGGGGGAGGTGGCCAGGTCCACACCTCCTTCTTTTAGGAGTGCAGAGAAATGGTGGAAAAGACAAGGAAGTCCCTCGAAGTGGGGTGGAGACAGAAAGCAGCGATTCTCTCCGCACTGCAGGATCTGGAAACCATTTTAGAAGAGCACAGGCTGTCACCAAGACTTCTCCCTGTGGGATCTGAGAAGTCAGGGCAGCTTGGCAGGTCTCTCCTTTCAGCCAGGCACCATCACGCACTAGCAGCCCCTGCACTCGTGGGGTGCAAGAGGGCATTCACGTGCAGCAGAGCAACACCAGCATCCTGAATTTTAGCCTGAACTTCTCCTCCCTCCTGTGAAATGAGCCTGTGTGTTTGAGGCCAAGCCTTGGGAGCCATTCATTCATATTAAAACAAGGAGGGGAGGCACGGGTGGGAAGGGCGGCGATGAGCGCTGATAGCAAGCAGGAGCTCTTCCCAGGCCCAAGGAACAAGTGCTTTCCTTCACTGGCAGCAGCAAAGACCAGCCCTTAAATTAATAAGTATTTGTGGATCTCCAGCTTACAGCAAGCAATATGGGAATGTTTTAGGAACATCAGTTGGTATATCCAAGACATAAATAAATATCTTTAACCTCTTATTTCAACTGGAATAAAACTGGCACTAGAGAGAAAGTCAAAAGGGTGTTATCCCAGTCATTGATCATGAGTCCTTTCCTGTCTTCTTCTTCCATAAACCCTTCTGTTTAACAGGAAAAGTCCCTTTCCTCCTTTGGCTTTCCAGAGAAGCAAAAGCACAGAGCAAGGTGCTCCAGCGCCGAGAATCGCACTGCAGTCTCAGCACTGCCTTTCCATGTCGGAGGCCCTCCCAGATAACTGGGTGTTTCTGACTTCTGCATCTAAGGACGCGATCAGTTCATTACCTAGCTCTAATTTTTTCCCTTGCAATTTGTTTGTTTCTAGAGCAGCAGACAGGGAGAAGTAAAAGACACCGTATAAACACGTCAGGAGCAGGTTTCTCCCAGGCTGGAGGGCAAAGCACAGGCAATGCAACTTGACAGCGTCCCACCCTGAGTGATGGGTGGGGAAAACTCCTGATGCTCCTTGCGAAATGCTTTAGCTGCTGCCTGCTACACACTCCATTGCAGGGAGAAAAATTGCAAAACCGGCAAATATATTGTTTATCTACTTCTGAAATGCTCTTTCCCACCTCTCCTGGGTGCTGCCTTTCTGGATGTTTTTTCATCTGGACCTTTATGCAGCTGAGTTTTAGGTCTTGATGGTTCGGTTTGATCTGTCCAGGGAAAGTAATGTCCAACTTGCTACTCCAAAGCATAAAGCCTCTTGCAAAACCTCACAGGCAGATCAGGGTCCGACCGAGAAACGAGGAGCAGCAACTATGAATCTTCATTTTCTTTGATAAGATTCCCCAAGCCGCTCTATTTTGGGGGTTCTTTTAAACTTGAACGTGTCATCACAGCCAATGACAAATCTTATCCTGAAATCCTTAAGGCACAAAGCTCCCACTGATGATGAGAGATTTTTGTCCACAGAGGCAAAGCCAGCCAGGGATAACAGGCAGTGTTCCCGTCCCATGGTGAACATGTCTCATGCAGATAATACATTTGGGAGAGAAAGCTCTGCAGCTTTCTCCCGCAGAGAACATTTGTTTAAGAATCCATATATGGTCTGTAGTGCAGAGGGATCACCAAAGTGCATGTTTTTTGTTAGTGCCAAAACAGACATTATTGCTACAGAAACCAGGCTGGGTGGGCCAGTGCAGCAGAGAGTCTGAGACCCCAGCAGCGATGCCTGAGGTGGTGAGCACCGGTGGGGCAATAGCCACTGCTCCCCAGCTGTTATGTGCCAGCATCAGACATGCCTGGGTCTGATGGTCTTGGTCTGGGAGCAAGGCTGCTCTCAGAAACGTTACTCACCACAAGCCCCAGGCTGTGGGGACGTCAATCTGCTCCCTAACACCGGAGATGGGCCTCCTTCCCTAAACAGCACAACAGGGGCTTGTTTGCCCCTTGCTGGGGACAGCGGCAGAGGGGCACCCTGTGGCTTTCACCCACATCATGCTGGTATGTTTCCTTCTTGTGGGAGAAGCAGCACGGGGGAGGTTGGGTATGCTTCTGGACCTTGTCCTGATACCAAATCGTCTTGAGAGTGCCAAAACAGACATGGGACCTGTGAACCCTCCTGACTCCCTGGTAGGGATGGACCTACCAACCCAGGAGACCCAGGCAAGAGCAGCATTGCTCCAGGTAGGTTTTAAGCCTCAGAGGGTCTTTGCTGATGGCAGGAATCCTGGCACCACGTAATGCCTTCCCTTGATGTTCCGGATTTGGCTGTGCTTCTCCAAAGTTGTGTCTGCAGCTGGGGTGAACAGCATACTCCCTGCAACCCAATGGCCACGGGACTGTGACAGAGGCTTTGAGCCCAGAGTGGAAGAGATCCCATTTTTGGGATAGTATTGTGTCAGAGACAAGGGTGCAGCTCATGCTGAGACTTCTGCTCTAGGTGCCCAGTTTAGCTTATTTAAACCTCCCTGGGGTTTGTCTCTGTAAATTGTGGTCACCACTGTGTGTCCCCTGTGGGACCTCAGGCACTGCTCAGGCCTTACACCAGTACACCGTGTAGCCAGCTCCTGCGGTTGATGGCTTTGGGAATTGGTCACTGGGGTGACTGAGGGTCTTCTGGTCTCAACAGCCAGGACTGAAAAATCACCTAACACAGAGAGGTTTGCAGTCAGTAATGCACCCATTACTGCATCCCGCAGTGATCGCTGTGCATACGGGACTGCAGGCTTCATCCCTGAAGGCTGAGCCAACCCCTGACACGTCAGTCAAGGAGACACCGCAGCCCGGTGCAAACCTGCTGCCCGCAGGACGCTTGGTCTGGAGTGGTCCCACTGATCTCAGTGTTACCTGCACTGACCCATTGCAATGCTAGTTACAGTGATGCTACAAACAGGGCGCTCCACAAGAGGAATAAACAGAAAATAGTCTTTAGTAATGGGTAAATCAAAGGTTGTAGTGAGAAGTGTTGAGTGATCCAGACAGAGATCTTCTTCCAGATCTATTATTTCTTTTGCTCTAATATTTGAATATCAGCATCATAAGGCTGAGAAGAAAACCCAGAAGCAAAAAGCTTGTCATTTCCAAGAAGACAGAAAACAAGACAAAAGGAGGAATTCAGGAATACTAGTTTTTAAGAGCCGTGGGTGAGACAGCATGCCTCTGTCATTTAGATTCTCCATCTAAGGCCATGCCTTATATTGAGGCAATCTGAAAGCAGGGTCTAAGTTGCTGTTGCTGTGGAGCAGCAAGCTGGACATGGACTGCAAAAGTATTAAGAGTAAGTGATTTTCCTGAATACTATAATGGGTCATTTCACTTAAATATCTGAATTCACCTGTGCATCTCAAAGGACTTTGCAACTTCTCAGGAATATTCACAGCACCAGCTCCAGCTGGAAATAACTACAGCAATTTTGTGTTAAAAAATATATTTGCTTTATCTTTGTTTTCATTTCTTACAACCCAGGAATTACAAATAGGAAGCTTTTAGAGTGCCTAGAACCTGCACAGACTTCAAACAGGTCTGTAGACAAAAGTTGAAGTTGCCCCAAGCTGGAGGTGGGTCAAGGAGGTGTGTAAACTTTTAATACTTCTCTGGAAGAAGCAAAATGGAGGAGGTTCCTCAGTGCGGTTGGGGAGTATGATACCTATTAAGGTTGTTAAGCAGATTTAGGCTTGAGGTTACATGTTCCAATGCACCAATGGCACTTGGGACTCATTGTCCCTAACTGCAGTCATCTACCTGTTAGGTGACTGCTCCGATCCAGCTACCAGTGGAGGGAGATAGTCATCCAGAGGGATGACTATCCCTCCTGACCTGAGAGATCTCCAAGATAGAGGGGATGAATCACCTCCTTGTACCTCTCTCTTTGTTGGCTATGGGCGGAATCTAGACGACATGTTAAGACTAACTGGCTGATTTTCAGATAGACACAGTTAGGTAAGACAAATTTTACTGTGAATCCTTCACAAGTCCCAGTCCCTTTTTCTCAAGTAGCTCAGGTCCTGGAGACCTTTACCAAAAGTTTCTAGAATTAAAGGCTCGTAAGACACTTTTAGCTTTGCAGAAAGACCTTCCCTCATCAGTAAATGCAGAAAAGCCCTTCAGGAAAAAGGCATGAGCTGCACAAGTCTGCAGTGAACCAGAAGTGACCAAAGTGCTGTGTCCACAGTACTTTGTGGTGTCTAATGGAGACCCTGATCTTTGTAATCATCTTGCAAGCTGTTCACCAGAACGCCAACATTGCTGGACTGAAATCTGCAGCAGCCAGAGGGATTTCTAACTAGCTATCATTTGTCCAGCTGTTGTAATAATTGGGAAGAAGATTAGAAATGAAGAAAATTAAATAATAATCCTTACACCAGCAACAGTAGCTGCAGTACCAGCTTGCCAGCATAAGCATGAGCTAGAGGGGCAACTGCAGAGTTGGGGCTTAGCTTCCTCTCTCTTTAACAAAAAACGAAAACAACAAACAAAATAAAACTAAAAAAAAAAAAAAAAAAAAGAAGAAGCTAGAAACTATTGGAATGGCTGGAACAGAGCCATTTTGTTTGGACAAAACATAACCAACTCTGTTCTGTAATCAAACCAGGCAAGCAGCAATATATCATCAAACCAAAATATGACGATCATTTGAATTATGAAACTCAGAGAGTCCACTGCTGGCTTAGGAGGTTCCTCAGCTGCAAATTTCTGGTGGCCACAAAACCACTCTGGGATACATCACTGCCTGCTTACCATGTCTAGACCCTTCTGCAGTGGCCCATCACTGTCCTAGTGATGGAGACAGGACATTTGGCTGGATGGACCTCTGCTCTGACCCATCATAGTCACCCTTTTGATCTTACACCAGGCAGAAACACCACTGCCAAGGATTTAGCCAGCTCAGCAAAGGACATTGAAACAAGTCAACAGACAGTCTGTAAATAAAAATTTTAAAGACATGCCGGTGGTCCCAGTCCTTCCTATTGAAACATGCAGCAGGCAGCAAACCCAGTGACACAAACCTAGCAAGTGATAGCGCTGCTTTGAGGCAAACATGCTACACCAAGGCAATTAAGAGAGAAAAAAGATAAGGTTTTCTGAAGCTGGGGAATGCTGATGTTATGAACAGACAGAGGATCTGGCAACTACCAGAAAAGGCTTCAACCCTCTGTCTGTGTGCTTGAAGCCAACATAAGCACCTTTCCTGGTTCAACCCTTTGATGGTTGACAAAGAGCTGCTTTACAGTCCCAGGGTTTTTGAAACCAGTCCTTTCTTTTTGCCGTATTCAAATCCCAGATCTGTGAATTATTCCTTTCTAATTTATAGCTGATGAAACAAAGAAAGAATAGAATACAGGTCTGAGGTGGAGAGGCAACACAAGCACAAGTTGTCCCAGTAGCCAGTGGAATGGTTTGCAGTGATGCCCAGTGTGCCAAGTGTCTGTCACTGAGGACAAGACCAAAAGCTCTGTGGGATGTATAAACTCAGATTGTAAAGAGACAAATTCTCTCTCACCTGTGTTTTTTTCTGGCAATCTGTAATATTTTCTTTGGAAATCACTAAGGGAGAAGTGGACCATCTCTTTTCCAAGCACAGAGAATATCTGAAAATGGTCTGCACTAGCATTGAGACTGGGAATAACAACACAGGTATAACGCGAATCCCCTGATCATCACCCCTCAACCACATTAATGTTGTTCACAGAGACGTTTTGGTATATGGAAACAAAAATGGAAAGTGTTCCAGGTGTGAAATGGACGTGCTCCAAACTTGAACTGAGTTGTAAGAGTCTGAACTGATCCTTCAGACAGACTGAAACCTCTTGTGCCATATGGATATTAATCCACAAAGCCCAACCAAATCTTGGCCAAACGAAAATACCCAATCACATACAACAGCGTACTCAATCATCGTCTTTCATTACATTGAATTCCATAATTTCTAAAATATGCATAACCATGCATAATATGTCTCAGGCACGTCTCTGAAGTGCTCTGACCTTGCTATGACTGGTCCTGTGAGAGGGTGCTTTCTGTACAGGTTACCTCAACAGTATGTCACAGCTCCCAGACAGAAAAGCATCTTACCGGATATCCCCAGCTGCTGTTTCCTGTTTGGGTTTTGGCATAATAGCTGCCCCGGGATGTCCCATAGCCATAACCATCAGCTAAACCATCATACATGGAACCTGTAAATGGAAAAATCATGGTCAGCAGGAGAAAGCAGTTCCAGCAGGCACCTTTCAGAGCACAGTGCTCTTTTTTCCAGTGAGTTTAGCTGCTGAAGAACAGATAGAAACCTTCACGGAAACATAGGAAAGACAGGAAGTAAGTTGGGCCCTTGCCATTGCAGGCAATTCGTAGAAGATGTTAATTTCAGAAGAGCTCTTGGAAACTCCAGCCCTCAGACACCAAGCAACAGCCCGAGGTTTTCAGCACAAAAGACCAAGTACCATAAAATCTACAGTGGACGAGAGCAGACAGGGTCAGAGACCTGGACAATGTCTTAGATCTTTGCTATGTGAGAGGAACTGGATGATACTTTGTACTACACATCCTGGAAGGTCTGACCCTGGAACATACTTCCCTTATGCTGACTTGGAAGTAAATAAAATTTGCCTCTTCTCTGAAGGCAAAACCCTCCTCTGATCCTTGTGTCAGTCTGGCTTTCTTGGTCTGTATACTAACAGTCACATCAACATAGGTATCCTAAGCAAGTCTTGCTAAATTCAATGTACAGAAAACAAGAAACATAATGGGTAAATGATGATCAAGTCACCTGGGGATCTGAAATAGTCTAACACTACAAAACCTAATTGACCTGCTTTAAATTTCAATCTCCAGTCTCTAAAAGATCACTCTGTGTATTTGTATGTTCTTTTCCTGAAAATATATTAAGCTCCATCATTATTTTTGGGGTGCTGGGGAGATACGTGAGACTAGATCTCAGATATGTTTACTAAAGATGCAAGTATCTTGGACTGGGGGGAACCCATCAGCCATTTCTACTCTTTCTTAGTGCTGTATTCAGTGTTTGAATTTACCTATTCCATCCCTACTAAAAGTTCTTCCTCCTGTCTCTCACCAGTAGCCCTTGGCAACGCAATCTTTGGATCCTTCCTTAAAGTATTTTACTCAATGTTACATTCATTACTACAAGATAAAAAAAAAAAGGAAATAAGTAATTGTCTTTCTATGCTGTAATTCCCCTAATACCCTTCAGATGGTCCAAAAGAGTTTAAAGTCATTTAAGTTTCATTCTCAAAAGTGCTAAATTGTGGCATCCCAAGTTCCGTTATGAGGAAGTGCAAACACTACACTCCAATTAACTTCCAGGGGAAGCTCTGAATGTCTAACGAAGCATAAAATCAGGACTTACCTGTCTTAAGTTATGCACCTAAACTGGTGGGTAATGTCAGAAATACCCTAATCTCTCTGATTGTTTGATAAAACACATCTCAGATAAACTGGATAAGCTCGACCACAAAGGCCCTGAAGCCACTCAGGTCTTCTAGAGCCACTGATCCTCAGAATAAATCTATTTTATTGCCTTGCCTGAGGCATCCAGAACCTGTTATGGTTATTTGGTTCATGGCTAAAAATTCTTGCATTTTCTCAGGAAGATGATTCCCGTAGATGAGGTATAAATAATGAGATTTGCTTCCTACTGTCAACAGGAGAGGAGGAAGACTGTGTGGATGGCAGAACATCACTGAACGCAGAATAAGCAACAGCTGAGCAGTTTCACAGACATACACTTGTGCCAAAAACCACAAGGTCTCATTGTTTATAGTGTAGAGACTTGGTGAGCGTTGTTCCCCATTAATGTCTCTCCAGCTCTGATTGCTTCATATATTTTAAGTTCCACAGAGCTTGATGATAAGGCAAGGAAATGTCCATTGAGGTGCAACAGGAGATAAAATTCAGCTGTGCCCTTCACCCTGTGTTTCTCTCTGCACCCTAGGATTTCCCAGGAACTCAGGACATCATGTCAGGCTTCAGCAGACGCAAGGCAGGGCTTGAAATGATAAGCTTGGGATGAGTGATTCACCAAGACACAGAGTTAGCTGATAACAGTTCTGAGCACAAAGGTAAAACAATCCATTCATAACAGTTTCCTGGGAATTATTTTACCATCAACTTCTTTGTTCTGTGCAAACATAACTGCAGCTGGAGCACCTGGGAGCATTTTTCTAATGCTTTGAGTGAGCAGTTGTAAGAAAGGGTTGCTGGGCATGATTCAGGTTAATCTGACCAATCCTCCTTGGGGACCATGCTTTTCCTTCCAGGATCCATTCTCGCCATGCACTGCATTAACGACTTTGGGGTTGAGCAAGGAGACACCAAAAATAAGCCAGTTTAGGCACATCTCTAATTTTCTTGTATAATTTCACTGCTACATGGCCAAATTCAAGAGCAGGTAGTTCATATGAGCTTATGTGCTTCAGTTGTTGAAGAGTTGCCTTCACCTCCAAGAACTTATAAGAGCTTATAAATAAACTCCAAGAGATTATAAATATATAATTATATATAACCTCAAATGTTAAAGGCGTTTTGAAGCTGCCTTGCTGGTTGGAGAAAGTGCTTCTGCCACCATTCAACTGTAATTTATTGCTTGGAGAGCTCAGTCTGAAGGCCAGGAAGAACCTAGGGATTTTCTGGTGGATGTGACTAAAGAAAACATCATCTTTGTTTAGTCCTGCAAGTTTGGAAACTTCTCTGTCTGGTTCATCTTGAGAGCCAGCTTGGAGGTTTATCACCAGCCCCTGGGGAGAGGAAGGATATTCCTCTTTTCAACCACCTCAGCGGTGAAGACCATACAAGCTGGTCACAGGTCCTGAGAATCTGGGATAAAAACAGACTATGTCTTGAAAAAAAAATATTTTGGCAGAGGGTAGAAATGTTCTTTGGGGAGATGCCTCCCCAGTGCTTTTTCCTAGTTTTGTCCTTATGTCTGTGTCCCGTTTCTTGTCATCCAAGCAGCTGTTTAGGTCTCTGAAGTGCCCACTTGCACTTGGACAAACACAGAGTCAAACCAACCCACTGTATTAGTAGACAACATATGGGACAGAGGCAGAAAAGTCACGGCGTAGAACCACTCAGATGAAGCACAGCCTCCCAGAGGCCATGGTTGTGGGCAGAAAATTCATCTGAGGGCTGCTCAGGTGCTGGCTGTGCTGTCGTAGGGACCCCTCTCCTCCACACCCAAATTGTCTTTCCCCCAAGACATTTACTTCAAAACTTGGTCAATTTAAAATATCATTTAATTTCAGTGGGACAGTTCACAAGTGTAGAAACTAACTACAACAGGATCTTACACTTAATCCCTCTGAGCCCTGCTACATGCTTGCCTTGCCTCATCCTCCTCTCTGTAGCTGTTATTGATCATTGCAGAACAAACTGAGACTTCCATCTAACCCAAAATACCTGTGCTTAATGAGTTATTTACTTTCTTCAAAGGCAGCTTTACAGCCCTGGAGACTAAGAGGCTGATGACAAGGAAAAGAACTCTGTTAAAAGTGCCATTTTTCAAGCACAACAGTGAGAGACTTCAGCCAGATACATAAAGCTAACAGGCAGCATTGTGGAAATGGATGCCTGTTAATAAATATTAATCCATGGCAGGGAAAGACAAGACAAGAACCAGTCACTGGTAGTGCAGGCTAAACGAGTTAAATAATAAACTATGCATGGCTTTAAAACAATAAGGATGATTAAACATAGGAAAAACGTAGTAAGAGAAGAGGGCCTGTGGGAGGCACAGAGCAAAGCCTGGATGCCTCCTAGGAGACAAGTATTAGTGAAATCCCAGAGTTGAGATTCTTGCAGGAATGACCAAACTTAATTTCTGCTTTCTGGCCTGTGAGCTAAAGAGTTTAGGTATTTTTTTCTATACCAATAATGTGAGGTTTGTGGAAGGCTGGATAGCTTTCACCGAATCATCTCATGCTGGGGGAAGGTTACAGAAGTTTTCAAAGGACTTACTATCCACAAAATCTTCTTTTCCCTTCACATGACAGTAATGAGAGCTAGGTGGGATTTCTCCCCTCTCAGCCACAGCCAGCGTAGCAAATCTCTAAATCACAGCTCAGCCACGAGACAGTTCACAGAATCACTAAGGTTGGAAAAGACCTGTAAGATCACCCAGTCCAAC
>NW_010253203.1:0-10608 GCF_000690775.1 Eurypyga helias | reverse complement strand
GCTCCAGCATCTCTGTGTCCTTCTGGGAGTGAGGGGCCCAAAACTGAACACAGAACACTGGTGAGGTGCGGCCTCACCAGTGCTGGGTACAGGGGCACAGTCACTTCCCTGGAGAGTTGGATACGACACTCCTCAGTTGGGTTTCCTTAGATATTTGCTCCCTGCTACACCCTGCCAGCCAGTGATGAGTCACTGGCAAGACTTTTCTTTAGCCAGAGGACTTTGCAGACTAGTGCTGTTGGCTATGAGGAGCTGGTTCAGCTTGGCTTGGCCTTTTCTTCTGCCATATCACTGAAATTCATTTTCCCTGGAAATTTGCATTACTCGCAAATTTAGAGGGAGCCATCCAGTTAGGTATTCCCATGGGGAGAAGAGCAGATAGGCCCTAGGGCAGATCCCACGGACCCCAAACCTAAGGATAGCACAATCCACAGACCCAAAACTCTGCAGCCATCCTTGGAAACACCCATCGCTGCTGTGCTGAGAAAAGGCCCCACTGTGGGTGAAGGATTATGCTGCACACAGCTGGTTTCTGCTTACCACCCTACCCCAGTGCACACCGTTTTGAGCCTAGAGGGATCACCTTGTCCTGATGTGGCTTGTACACATATTGGGTGACGCCAGATCTTCAGAGTGGTCACAATGCCTTGATCTGCTGAACTCCAAATAATCAACTAATTTTATGTATCCATCAATTAGCAGGACATTGAGAGAATGTTTGCTGACCCTCTACAGAAACTCCAGTTATGGGATACAACTCCAATCCCTGCTACATGCAAGAGGGTCCATGTCCATGCTCCCCATCCTACATAGACATGCACTTGGGCTCCTGAAGATGGGGGAAGCTCTGCACCAAGCTTCATCTCCTGCTCAAATCACAGATCAAAATTCAGCAACAGACCAATGCCCAACCAGACACACGCCGGAAAGTGCATGGATGCAGAGGAAACAAAGCACTTGAACATTTATCAAGGGGCTTTGTGAGTTCCCCAGCTTGTGCTGGCTTTGAAGAGCATCTCTGAGAAATCGGGGTGGGGTGTGCAGGTCGCTGATGTTGGGTGAGCTTTTGAACAGGCAGACATCCGCGCCTGAGACCCATGTAGCCTGTTTGAAGGCAACATTAATGCTTCTCACTAGGTCTGCTCAGCTAACTTTTGGACCAACAGCAGTAAAAGTCAATACTTGAAAGTTTAGCCTGACACTCTCAGGCCTCAACCCAGGAGAAAACCCCAGGAATTAATGGCAACTTCTTGCCCTTCTGTCCAGAAATGCACCGAGAGCAGCCGCTGGGGTGAATCAGCCACCAGGACCTTTGTGCTGGCCAATCTTCCCGCGGTGGGAATGGGATGGCCTTGGCCCCGTGTTTGGAGGCAGCTCCTGGGAGCTGGAGGTGACTCAGCTTCCCTGGACACAGAAACTAGAGCTGCACGTTTCCACGCAATTCCCATTCCCAGACACTTCCAAAGGTGTCTGGAGGAGGAGTTTACCTTCAGCCTGTCGCGCAGAGACGGAGGCTGGCAGTGCCCCAATAGCCAACCAGAGCCTCTCATCTCATCCTGGTTTGTGTTTTGTTTTGTCAGGTCTGGCACTGTAACACTTTAAGCAATAAACCCTCCTGAGGTAGGATGAGATTTGCATCTTACATTTTGTTGGCAGAAGAAAGGTCTCCATGCCCCATCCCTCACCCACCCTTGAAGTGAGACCATAAACACACAAAAGCAGAGAAAGCAGAGATTTCTTCCTGGTGCTGCCATCACAGTCACTGCACACAAGCATCCACCGCAGAGCTGCTCGATTCCCTCCATCACAGCGACTGAGCTGCACACAGCCAGGCTGGTTCCTGATGGCACCACCTCCACTCCTCAGCCAGCAGCCTAGTGCCACCTGGCTTCTCCAGGTAATCCAGCCCAAAACATGTGTCTGGGCCATGACGCCTCACCAGTGCTGATTCAGCTGCACAGTACAGCTTGGAAAGGCTGCCAGGGAAGCCACAGTCCCCAGAAGAGGTGGCAGAGACTGGCCCAGCTCACCCAGCTTTCCAGCAAACACCCTCTATGTGCAGCTCACTCCAGATGCAGCTGAATGGTTCAGTCCCAGCCCTGGCACTCCTCTCATCCCCAAAGCCTTGGGCTTTCCTCTTCCCGGTGAATGCAGCCACGGCAGTGATCTCACTGCAGCTGCTGGAGAACGCACCTCCGAGAGCCAGGAGGGTTTGCACTGTGGCTGTTGCAACCCTCTGGGTTTGCAGCTCCTGGCTGGGGATAGGTGGGGTTTACCTCCAAATCAGCTTTCTCCAGAAGCAAGAATGGCAAAAACACCATTTTCCAAGACTTGACCCGAAGAGGAAGGTAGGAAACCTGTCTCCAGGACTCAGCTGATTGCTTGCTTTCTATGGCTCAGACTCAGTGCATGGAGGTAGACTGTCTTCCCACACCCCTACACTCCTTTCTACCCATCTGCAAAATGGAGGGGGCTGTAAAGCACCCCCACTGAACCAATGCAAGCCGCTGCGGTAAGGACATGTCTCCTCCTAACTCATCTCCTTCCTACCACTCACACTGAGGTGTCCCAGAGGCTCCCACACCTCTCAGTCTGCAAATGGGAGACATGTCGGGAGCTTCCGAGGTGAATCCCAAGCTCAGCTTATGTCCTGTGTGCAGGCAGAGCTGCCTGCTCTCCACCTGCCACCCCTGAGCCCCAGCTCCCGTCCCTGTGGCCAGGGGAAGAGCAGTGGCGTTAGCTTTGGCTGGCACAGGAGGGGATAGGTCCGGTGCAGGATTTCAGCTGTGGGGAAGAGAGGAGGATTTGCAAAGGTAAGGCAGCTGTTCCAGCTTTAGTGCCAGGGAACAAATGGTTTACAGGACCACACTGAAACATCCCAGTGCCGCAGGGATGTGAAGCAGTGCAGCACTCACACATCAGCTCCACTGGGGAGGGAGTCGATGCATCCAGCTCAGTATCTGGTCTGAACTCTTCCATCCAGTGCAAGAGACCTCAGCATCCCCTGCCCAGGGTAACCCATGAGATGCAAACCGGTCTGTCTCCCACAAAAAAAAACCCACAAAACACCCCATAGCATCTCCTCTGTCCCCAGAGGGGACCCCCTTGCTGCCCTGAGCATGGTGGGATTTTACCTCGGTTGGAATGGCCCACACTCGACGACACCGACGACTTTTGCTTCTGCCGCTTCACCGTCATCATCACTTGCTCTTGGACCCGCTGTTTTCCCGTGCCCTTAGTTTTCAGCTTGTGGTCCGAGGGCAGAGCCAGAGTGGAGCTGGCCTGGTCTTGGAAACACTCATACGCCAACGCTGTTTTCAGTGGAGAGTGAAGCATGGCTGCAAGCAGACTGTGGGGCTGGGGGGGAGAGGGGGCTGCACTTCACCTGACCGTGCACAACACAAGGCGACAGCGAATGCGTCTCGTGCTGGGGTTAATCTCCCAAACCCCTCCTTGCCATACGTTCCCTGGATGAGGATGTCTCAGGGCTCCTGCTCCCGGCTCGGCTCCCCGGCGTGTGAGCAGGCACACCCTTCACCAGACTGGATATACAGCCCTGCCTGCACACACCCACGCGCTCCCCGCTGCAGCTTGCTTGCAGCCCCTGTGCCGCTGCTGCAGGGCACGCGGCTCCCCACTGCCCTCACCCCAAATCTGCCTCCCCCAGCCTGCACCATGGGTGAGTCAAGGGGGGCGTGTGGGTGCCAATGGGGAGCAGGCAAGGCTGGGAGGCATGAGGACTGGGGATGGACATTGCCCTCCCCTTCACTGCGAAGGGCTCATGGGTGAGGCTTTGTGTGTATGGGTAGGAAACGGTGCTCTTCAGCAGCCAGAGGTCTGGAGGATCTCCCACACAGCCTGCTCATCTTGTATTTTATTATTTCCCCTAGTCTAAACTGGATTAAAAAGGGGTATCGTCGCCGAGAGCCTGGGGACGCCCCCGCTAGTAGCAAGCAGCATTGCACACGCCATGGGTCAGAGGAGCATCGCTGCCTGCAGTGCCTGTTCCTGCCTGGGGGTCCAGCCTCTGTCTGGCCAAGATGCTTGTGGCCCAGTGTGTCCAGCTTCCCATTTGCAAAGCCACCCTGTGGAGCCCAGGACTGCAGGGTTGCCCACCGAGCACCTGAAGTAGGGGTCATGGAAGGGTCCTGCTGACTGCAGGGTGCTGCTGTGTTCATGGGGGTGAGACCTCTTCCCCAAGGGGGTCCCACTTTTTACAGGGACAGGCTTATGAAGCCCTTTGTCCATTTTGCATGGACAACCCTATTCCCAAAGTGTTGGGGCAATCTTTACAAATAACTTGGGGTAGCACAGACTAAAACAGGGCTTTTAGAAAGCAGAAAAGAAGATAAAATGTCTGTACAAGAAATGACATGTCAGGTTATGAATTCGAGCAGAGAATTTTCTCTCTGCCAAGCCACACTGCAGCAACTCGTTTTCAGAGAACTGAACATCTCGGTGCTGGTGTGACCAGTTTCAGGTCATGGCAAGTGCTGACAAAGCTCCTGCCAACCACAAGAGGCTGATACAGAAAAGGCACAAACCCCATCAGGAGGGAGGCCAAGGGGAGGGTCCCCAGGGCAGAGGCTTCCTGAGCCCCCACAGGACGGGGGGCCCTGGGTGCTGGTGTCAGCACACAGCAGGGAGAAGGGCCAGGAGAGGCAGGCTATTCCACACTGCTGGATGACGAGTGCTGTGCTGGAGGGGGCCTGTGGGGTTTCTCTCTGGTGGGAACCAGGGGTGCATGGGTTTGGCTGTCCGCAGGCCTAGTGCTTCCCATTCACAGGTGCTGGGTTCCTCCCTGAAAGCAGCAGGGAAGCACTTCATTTCATTCCCATTCATCAGTCTATGTTTCCTTGCTGGACTGTGAGCCCACAGGTGCCGCATTTCATATTTCATAGGAACAAGGGCAGTGTCAGTGAGCACAGAGCTCCTGGGGAAGATGAACGCTGTGCACCTTCCTCTTCTGCTGCTCCAGGATGCTCCTCCAGTGGAATCAAACATCAGAAACCCAAGGTTTGCCAATGAGACACAGGACTAGAGCAACTAGAGTGAAGTTACCTTTGGTCCCCTCTTCCTACACTTCCTGACACCTCACCCAAGGGATGCAGTGGCTTCTCTCTGCTCCATCACCCAACCAGCCCTGACATTTAGCCCGTGCCCAAGCAAGGCCAGCCAGGATAAGGGTAAGGGTCTTGCTACCCAAGACTGGGTGGCCGGTGCCCAGTGGGATGGAGGAGGATAGTTTTGCTGTGGGGATAGGTCCGTGTGCTTCCAGTCCAGGTAGGGAACAGCGAAGCAATACCTGGGTGTTGTTTTGCTCTGTCCTACTTGTTCCTCCTGAAGGCTTGTTATCGATGCCAAGCGATGTTTTCGCAAATCAATGACAGGCTGTCAGCGTCAGATGGCTTCTGCACAACAACAAAGTGCCCAGCTCTTGCAAACCTGTAATGTCATTTCCCCCACGGCAAGGAACAGCCCTCACCCTGTCCCCACACAGGAGAGCCAAGCGTTTTATCACATCCCGTCATTTGCTGGTGGATAATATAAATGCTACGCTCTGGCATCTGCCCTGTTTCATAACCCATCCCAAAATGCTGAGCTGGGCTGTAGGGCTAGGGACAGGGAGCTTATGGAGGCTTTCAAGAAACAATAGTTTCTTCGGGCGAGTTTGTACTGTCTAGCCCAAGGGAGGGAATCTCCTGGGTTTCTGCAACAGGCTCCAAACCCATATCTAAAAGAGAAAAAGGTAGTTAAACAAAGGAGTTTATTGCACCTCTATGCAAACTGCTATTTCTGCTCTGAATCATGGGCTGGGGATGCTTACTTAGCAGGGCATGGTGAGTGTCATCCCCAGCAAGCCCAGCACCGCACCAGCACAGCAGCAGAGCTTGCATCTCCCAGCGCCTGGAGCAAATTCCCTGTCTGCCTTTCTGTCTGGAGCTCACAGGCAGCACTGGGGAAGGCTGAAAGGGAAACAAAACCTGTGCTGAATTCGGGGTGCAATCGGCAAAAGATTGGAGCCCTAAAAATATTTAACATAAATCGTCAACCGGTGGTTTGAGGGAGATGGGGGCCTTCGCTGCGGTCCGACGGCTGCATGTGCGCGCAGCCAGCATCGCATGGCGATGCCGTGAATCACCGCTCCGCACCCCACACAGGGACACGCCTTGTGCATCTGGCCTCTTCAAAGCATTTTTGTATGAGTTCCTGGGATTCCTGCCAACTGGCTGATCACAATCAAAGGGCTCGCTGGCCCAATACTGCTCCCCGAGCGGTGCAAGGATTGCTGTTCAAACTTGTCAGTGCTCCTGAGCTGAAAGTGTAGACACGGATCGCCGCAAAATCTGCTGGGGGAAAATAGTTGGTGCCCAAACTGGTGACAGGGAGTCCTGCTGTGGGTTCTTTTTAGCACCTGAGGTTGCTTCTTCCTCAGGGTGGGTGGTTACCAGGAGCAACAGAGGTAAGGGTGCTGGAGATTTCTTGTATTTCCTAGGATATTGTCATTTTCTGAGCAATGACATCCTTGCCCCAGCACAGCAGAGACTTCCCAGAGCCTGGCAAGGTTTCTTCATGAGGAAACATGCTCTTCAGATTAGCAAAGCCTTAATTTTGCTTTGCCCTCATGAAAGTCTCTCTTTCTTCTGTGGGGCCAAGAAAGTGCCACATGAACAGGGCGGGTGGAGAGCTCAGATCCAACAGTGTAGCCGGGATCCAGCTGACAGTGAGCGTGCAGCTGCCAAGTTGAGGAAAGCTACACGGAAGCCTGCTCAGACATGTGGACGGGTTGTTCTTGAGCAAAACCTTCCCTCCACTGCTCGCACACGTGTGGTGCTGAGATGTTTTTGAGGTGGTGCTGTGGGAGGGTGAGAATGCGACAGTGTTGGGCAGCTCGCGGGCTGGCCTTTGGCAAAGCAAGCAGACCTCACCAAGGCCCAGAGCTCTCCCATTGTGGATAGGAGCTTAGGTGAGGAAAGGAAGGCGATCTCTGCTTTCTCCATGAGAAGGAAGGACGGCTGACGTAGAGCAGCTGTCAGGCTACATGCAGCAAAATGAAAGCCTTGTGTAATGGAGATAAAGTACCTGGGAACCAAGCTAGTGCATCATTAAGGTGTATCCTAACAGAAACATGGAATAGGTTAGAGAGGAAGGGACTGACCCTCTGCCCAAAGCAGGGCCAGCTTTGCTGACCCGGGTCAGGACCCAGTTGCTCCAGACCTTGTCCAGTTGAGGCTTGATGAAGATTCCACAGCCTCTCTGGCCTCTCTCCCAGTATTTGACTACCTTCATGGTGATTTTTTTTTTCCCAGGTATCTAAGAGGAATTTCCCACGTCACAGCTTGCTCCAGTTGCCTCTCCTCCTCCTCTCTCCATGCAGCTCAGAAGATGTTCTCTTCATCCTCCAGTTAACTAGCTGCAAAGACTGTGAAATCACTCCAAAGTTTCCCTTCTTCAGTCTGAACCAACCAAGCTCTCCCAGCCTTTCCGTGTGTGTCCTGTGCTCCAGTCCTGACCACCCTGGGGCCAGAGAGCAGGCCAAGTCCTTGCCTTTGTCAACCAGACCCCCATGGGCTCACATTCCTGATTTCCTGCTTTTGCTGCCCATGTTTGTGGCAGATGACACATGTAATGCACACAAGGGACATAAAGCAGGGCACGACATCTGTGCGCTGGACTCCTTAAGGCTGTGGGCTCCCTTAAATCTCCATGCAGGAACCTCACAGCAGGTCCAGAGTCTGCACTATCAAGGCTGAGTATACAGGTTGTCCCTTCTGCCCTTCCCTACGCTTGGACATACCCTGTCAAAGAGTCACATCCCAGATCCCACCTTGGATGAGCAACAGCATTGCAACTCTGAACTGCTTGCAGTTCTGAGGGCTCTGCAGGCTTGTCATCAGCCAAAAAAGGATGTGCTTCAGTCAGCAGGTCACTCCGGAAACAAGCACCAGGAGTGGCCATGCAGCTGCATGGGGTGGGCAGGCTCCAGGGAGGTGCCCCGGGAGAGGATGATGATGAAGAAGGAAGGAACACTGCTTCCTCTCCAGGAGGAGGCCATCAAGTTGGCCAATCTGCCCAGTTTTCATCTCTGTGTGTCCCTGTGTCACTTGAAAAGCCTCTACAAAATCCATCAAGGAACTGCTGATCTCCTCCCATCTCTACCCAGTACTCTGTGCCAGGGCAATGTCCAGGGCAGGGTGAGCTGAAGAAGATGCACTGCAGGGGAGATGCCTCACACCAACACTCACCGTGTGGGGCGCTGCTGGCAAAGCCCCTCCTTGCCCAGCAGCCGAATGGCAAAGCTTGCGACAGTCTTTGATGAGTCTGGGATAACAAACTCCTTTGCAGACTGAGTTCCAGGAGAGGGAGTGAAGATCCCAGCTCAGGATCTCTGGGGATGGCCCTCTCCCAGAGACTTCCCTGGTGCCGGTGCACCTCAGTGTCAGGTTGTCACATCCGCAGGAGAGGACATGTGGGAGGGGATGGGTGTAACAAGGGACTCCTTGTGCTCATGGCACTTACCTTTGGTGGTGCCGCAGCTTGTTCTTGGGTACAAATTACCTGGGGTTGCTGCAAGAGGCTTCCCTTGAAAGTGGGCAATGCTATGAGATAAGCAAGGGAGGTTGGTCTACATGTCTGGGTCATGCCACTGCCCGCCACATCCAGCCATGTGCACTCGGAGCTGAGGTCTCGTGGCTGTCTGTGAGGATGTGCCAGACCCTCAGCAGAGATGTGTTGCCACTACAGGCTGCCAAGTGAATCCTGCTTGACCATGTCCTGAAGATCTGACAGGCCTCTGTAGGAGACACCTTCTTCCTAGCTTCATCCACCTGCTCTGTTTCTCTGCATCTTGAGGACCACCCAAGGACCTGACCAGTGCCTCTCTCGCTTCTAGATGTTTAATAGGCTGAAGAGTCCTACCTCTCCATGCCATCCCATGTCTGGCAAGTCCAGAAGGAGTGTACTGCCAATGGAGGCAGTGTTTGAGGATGGCTAGGGATGGAGTAACTACACTCAGATGTGGGAAAAGAGCCCACGGTGCCTTGAAAAAACCCAGAGATAACCTAAGAGATCCCGTGGGATGCATGAGGATTACCTGTGTTGTCCCGTAAATGCAGTCAAGTCAGGTCCTGCCAGGTGCATCTGCTGCTTCCAGGAGTGGTTGGAGGGAGGGCCGGGGTGTGGGGCACCATCTCCAGAGGTGATGCTGACAGGCCCAGGAGCATGTGAACTGTGCAGAAAATCAAAGAGAGGACTTGAGCCCATGCCCACCATGAGTCAAGTCAGGGAGGTGACTACAAGAAGTAGGTGTGAATGGACTCCAGCAGCTGGGGACCCAGGTGGAGAAGGATGGGTAGACAGACATCCCAACCAGGATGGTTGCTGGACCCCTCACCTTCCCATGCCCGTCTCAATCTGGACCAGCTCACAAATGCTGCAGGGAAGGGAGCACTTGTTCCTACCATGGAAGGTGCAGAGATGACAGGACCAAATTTCGAAAGGGAGTGAGGGTAAATGGCAGGAGGATGCTCTTGATTCCACGGCGTTGTGAAATCCCCCACGTAGCTGGTGGGGGAGGAAACCTTGCAGACCAGCCTATGTAAGGATTTAGCAACATGTCCCAGTGTGACCCAACTCCTTACAGCAGTCTCTGGCAGGGAGAGTGGGGAGAGGGAGGCAATCACGCCATAGTCCCCTGGGACAGATGGGGAACACGGGGGGCAACCGGGAGTGGAGGAGGGCTGCAACTCACACTGCAGCAAACACTGGCTGCTCCATCGGGTTACACATGGCTGTATGCCCACACCATGACTGGCAGCACCATGGCTCCATCACTGCATGCTCTGCAGGGAAGTGCAGATGTTCCTGGCATCAGCAGAGCCTTTTCCCTCCAGAGAACCGTTTCAGTGCTGGGTTTGGGATGGGATTTTATTTCTCCTCACACCCTGCAATAGGGAGTCCCATTGGAGTTTCACTTAGTTTAAGCACAAAGATACTGCTTGACATTGGCATGGCTGCCCTTTCATGGGGAGGAACAGAGTGGCCTGAGCACTGGGATCTCTGGTTTGTGGTGATGCCATCTCATTACCTGTCCGCCAGGCCTGGCCTCTGGCCTACTTGAACTCCAGGAGGATTTGTCTACAACTGCCAATGTAGGTGAGTCCTCTCCAGATGAAAATGTTGGGCTGACCCCATGTGTGCAGTGTCCTGCAGTGTTGATCCCATCAGTATCTGACACCAGCACCACTTGACACTGCTGCCTGCTGACATCTGCGGTAGGCGATGGCGTCCTCCTCCAGTCACATCAAAGCCACACTCATTCCCTCCTTTGGAAAAGCAGCAACTGGAGGAGTTTGCCTCCCCATCCCCTTCGAAGCCTTCCCATCCTGTATTTGGGAAGGCTTTGATGGCTGCACAGCATGGAATTCCTCCTTGGTATGAGATGCACCAAACTGTGCTGATGGAGAAATTCCTCCACCTACATGCAGGGCTGTGGTTTCCTCTCCGCAGTCCTTGGAGGAGCCTCAGCTGCTCTGAGGGACCCTGTCCAAGGAGGAGAAGGGAAGATTCACAGATTCACAGAATGAGGGGTTGGAAGGGACCTCTAGA
>NW_010253202.1:6532-35549 GCF_000690775.1 Eurypyga helias | reverse complement strand
GGATGTGGGGGAGGGGCGGGGAGGAAAGGGTACTCTATCATCCTCATCCTTTAAAAAAGAATCAGATACTTGTGTCTGATTTCAGGAACAGTTTAATGAATAAAATGAAGCAACAAACAGGATTTTTGTATGTCGTGTTGGTCCCTATTTAATTGTCGAGAATGTTACTTGTGATTTCAGTGGGAGCAGGGTAAACTCTGTCCTTTTACATGCAGCAGTAGTAGAGTGACCGCAAGATACCTTCCCAAATGGACTTTCTTCATATGACTAAATCACAAGGGATGTAAATGGAAAGAGTTGTCTCTATAACCTCATGGGCCACCAGGCTACTTTGCTTCTTGTTATTATTGGAACTTCATCTTTTCCAATAATTGAATTGTGCACCTTGACCCACATTTCTGTAACATTTTAACGTAACAAAATTGCTTGTTATCAATCTGTAAGCAGTAAAGTTCTTTTAATATTTATATCCTTTTGAGGCTTTGAACCCTTTGAGTTGGGTCAGGGCTGCCTGTACAAATTAAAAGACCGTTACAGGAAATATAAACATGCTATTTACAAGTTCACAATTCCTTATTGTCTATACAGTTCTGATGAGTATGTTTTATAGTATTAGCCTAAGCACTGTGTAGAACTGACATGCTTCTCATATTCACAAACATGTAATGATACAGTGAAGAAATGAAAATTTAATAAAAAGGTAAAAAAATTAATGATAAATTCTGCACATGCAAGGATACTGTAAAATGAATCCATTGCCTTAAGCTATGCATTTATGTATTATTTTATACCATAACAGTATGTCTTCCTGTGTACTTTCAGTTCAAATACTCCATACAAAATCCCATATTTTTTTTAGGATATTTCACATTCTTTAAACCTTCCATTAATTTTTCTACATGACATTCAGACTGTTTTTAATGAAAGAAGGGAAAATCCTCAAAACACAGCTACTTTTGTTATCACGTTATAAATCCTAGCTCAGGGATTATGCCAATTATTTGATTTACCTCTACAGAGCAACTGAAGAATTTATTCTTATTACCCTTATCATTCTTCATACATTTGACTCAGTTTATTTATGAGAAATAGTCCTTAAAGGATTTAATGAAAAATAATATTCACACAAACTATTTAACTCTTGGATTAACATAAATCCATCTACCATTCAGATTCAGTTCATGTAAGAAAAACAATATTTGGAGTGGTTGGCTTGAGTGCTTTAAGATGATTTTTAATAAAGGGGTCTCTGTAGTCCTTTTTCATGGGTATAATACTGGCATTTTACTGCTGAATAACATTCTACTCAATAGACTGTGGTTGATACATTTCAGTTCTTCAAATTCTGATGCTGTTGCTGAATAATGTTTTTTTCATCTCTTATTAAACAAAAACAGAACAAAACAAAACGAAACGAAAAAGACATCCACTGACAAGCACCAGACTTATGCATAATAACCAGATCCAGTTATCCTTCTCTGGAAAATCATTGCAGCCACCTTCTTCTAAACCAAGCTTCCCCCAGTCACCAAAAAGCAGGGTGACTGTTGGAGAGTTTTCGCAACATATGGAGTGATAATGAAGAGACTTTGCATCATCCCTACATGTTGCCTTCAAGAAGGCCTTCTCCTTTTACTGTGACAGTCGTGCTGCTGAGGGCAGTGCTGTCCTGGTTTATTCTGGGATCCACCACTGAATGCCTTTAAAAGTCCAAGGGCCGAATCATCATGGTGGTGGAGCGCAAGGAGTAGCTAGGACCTTTGAAGTAATGCCACTTGATGCCGTTGAGCTTTCCGTGGTTTTGCCCAGCTGTGTAGAATATTCCATTGAGATTGGAGGGGCCACAGGCATCAAACCACCACCCTGAAACCATAAAGGCAAACAATTAAACTGCATATTCACTAAGCAGTTTTATTTTGCTTTATAGGTTTAGCCGATCTGCAAATTCTGGTATTCCCAGGCTCATAAATACTCCTGGTGTGGTGATGAGGACAGTATTTTCATATTTTATTTCACATTTTTGTTGTGCCATGTAACCAGTGCTGGAGAAAGTGCAGTTTTATCTACAGAGTTGGAGAAGTATTTAAGTCCTAGCCCATTGTGTATTTGTACATAGTATGTGAAGAAAAAGCAAGAACAACGAAGACAAACTACATTGCATGTTTAGATAGTATTACAGTTCACCCATCTCATGTAAACCTCAGAAAAAGACTATTCTTAAGTATTTTACATAATTTTACATGTTTTGTTGAGTATAAGCATGTTTAAATGTTATTTCGCAGTCCTTTTCTGTTGCTTTAACAGTGATTGTTCAATTGCTCAGACAGTTTGCTTTTGCGCTCAGGTTAGATGTTCTTAGCAAACAAAAAACCCAGCACAGTTATGAGCGTGATGGTGCTGCCCTGTTATAGTAATTATATTATTATAGTAATAGATAATCAATATTGAGAATGGTGTACAGGGAGACAGGTAGACTCTTTCTTTAGGAGCTGATAAATTTATAAGCAAGACTTAGTAAATGAACGGAAGGACTAAATGAAGAAGACAATTATAACCCTGGAGGACACTGACGGTTAGTCAGAATACCTGTGTGCACGGATAGAGGTGTCAGATGATTACCTGAGTGTGCATGCATTTAGGTGACAATATGACCAGCTTCAATCAAGGTATATTTATTGCATGTACAGCTTGGGATGGAACAGTGTTATTCATTCCTTAATCTTATTATTCTGAATGCCAAATCCTATATTAAATCTTGAGCCTCCTAATCTTGAAATTTTCCAATCACTTTTGAGTCAACAGTGTCAGGAGGGTGCTCACTCAGATCCATCTGAGATTTGTTCACATCTCAGCAAGTCCTCTGAGCAAGTTCCCATCTGGTACTTAGAAAAATGACAAATGTCCATTGAATATTTTTTTTCTTTTAAAAAGAACCTTGTAGGCATTTTATTTACATGGCTACACATAGCATAAAATTACTAGTTACCTGACTGTCACTGACTACAAAAATTAAAAAAATGTTCCTGATTGATATCAAAGTTAGGCTTAGAAAGTTGCTGACAGTCTTTTCTGCCCCTCTACCTTGTCTGTTCTTTCCCAGCAAGATGCACCTTCCTACTCATTAACCATTTGAACTCTGTGTGCAATTGCATATACTTGATTTTACCAGAAGGACAAGGCAAGAATGTCTTGCCTAGATGCTTGTGATTTTAGTTCACTGCTCCAGCAGCTGCACTGTAAGACTGTTCTGAAAAATGAAGTGACACAGACATAGAAAAAAACCCAAAACTTTGTTTTCTGAGAAAAAAAGGGCAATTTGGTTTATAGAATGGCCCTCTGAAAAGTTGTGTTGGCATAACTGAAGAAGAAGTAAACTGAAAAGTTAGGATAAAAAAGAAGTTTAACAGCTCAGGAAATTTTCAGCCTGAATTTTCTGCCAAAGTAAACTCATGTAGACCCATACCTCCACCTTGGTGAGTGCTCTGTTAACATAATACTGGAAATAAACCAAAAATATTTATGAAGCACTTGTAAATATGACTAAAAATTACAGAGATTTTGCTATCATTTGTGTGACTGTGTGAAGGAAATTAAACTTTGTAAAAGTGTAAGTTTGGTTGTAAATTGTATGCAAAATAAATCACCTCTAGACTTCAGCAATAATGATTGGTATATATCCCTCTACTTAGTGGAGAAAATGAAGTCAGTGGTGAAATACAGTGTGAATTTTCAGATCTATTTTAAACTGTTTCTTTAAGATGAAATTTATGTCAGCTTTCTTGTCTACATCCTCAAGATCTTATCTTTGTAAGGTAAATTTTAGATTGCTGTGGGAGTTAGAGTTTTGAGGAAAACTCCAAATAACATGAAACTTGGCAACAAGAAGTTTACAGAACACAAACTGACAAAGATAAACTAGGTGAGAGGCTCACTCCATTGAAAATAGTGGGAGTTTTGCTGTACAGCTTGAGGGGAATAGAATTTCTCTCCAACACCTTACATGGTATCTATGTAATCAGATAGAAAGATGCTTAGTTCAGATTGAGGAAGGTAGAATAAACCCTCGGCCTGCAAAAAGCTGATATCCTCAATGTCAAAAATATATTAAGCACAATGACTAGGAGCACTATTTGTCAGAAAGTTTCCTGCTGGATTTGTTTTCATAGTAAGACCTATGGCTTCATGAATCTTTAGCACAGGTCTTCCACATCTTCCCATGTAATATGGTATTATATGTTTGTACTGAACATTTGCCTTCATGAATGAAGGCAAATAAGAACATAACTATCAGGTGGCGGCTTTTGCTCTTGGTGGTTAAATGTCACTTTATTTTTAGAAGTTATTTCAGCCTGCACGTCACAGCACTGTAATCTTCCCAGGACCCCCTCCAAGCCTTTTTCAAGCACCACTGGTAGCAGCAAACTGATCTTCTAGCCACCTGAGTGGCTACTGAATTCTGCAGGCGTCACTGTGGACTGAAATGCAGAATTTTAAATTTTCATTGTGTTTCCCACTCTGACTTCTGGAAGTGGAATTAAACTGTGAGAAGCTCCTTTTAGACAATGTGCATTGCCCTAGTGGATCCTCCAATTTCACCATATCCAGTGGTTAGCCTATTATCTACCTATCATGAATGCATTTGTGTGAGGGAATTTTAAACTATGCCTTACTACTACTGATACCATATTGACCATCATTAGCCTTCAGATCCAGTGCTTATTCTGTCCTTCCTATTCAGATCCACGTAATTTATGTTTCTAGTCTTGTAAAGCAACTTCTTAGATTTTGGATAATACTTAGTGGTCTTTTTTCAGAAGTAACACTTCATAATGAAATCTTGAGGGAAGAATTTATGCCAGATAAATTCTGGCAAACTTCTATTTTGAAACAATTGACCTCCCTTTTATTACAGTGTTATACCTAAGAGGGCAATAACCAAAGAAAGAGAAAGCCGTACAGCTGATATTTTACTGTAACCATAGTATAATCTTGTAGAAACTTAAGACAAAGTTAAACGGAGAAAATCTAATCCTCATTTTTCAAAGCTGGAACGCAGACGCAGCTGGGTCCTGTTTATGGTGTTGGGATAAGGACATGGCAGGCTGTGCTAGTTAGCATTTCATCTTAAAGGAAAAGCAATAGATGCCTAAATGGCCTTTTCGGGGAGAAGGTTTACAGCAGTGCCCTACAAAATCTATGCTAAAAATGGAATGAGTCAAAGACACACAAAATTTCATAAAACTTTTGTGAGGAATTGCTCAAATCTCTCATCATAGATTTCTTCTAAATAAGTAATTATTAGATGTTTTAATGATTTTTTTTTTTACTACACTGTTCTTGTTAGTAAGATTGTATGAATTTTTTAAAAGATGTTTCCTATTACAACGTTAAAACATTGCGTTTGTTTTTGCTCTGTTTTTTTAATTGTAGTGGTTTTTTTTTCTTCTCCTCCATTTAGTTAATTCTCTTCAACCTCTCCTGCAGACCTTTAAATGCTCTTCATTCCCATAGGGTCTCAGATTATCATGAGACTTCCTGTTGCATGTCTCAACACCAAAACCCACATCTTTGAATGGATGTAAAGACAATGATTTTTTCATACACGTTGTATACTGGGGAAAAGAGGAATGGAATCAGTGACTTTCTGAATAGCTATGAGGAAGTGAAGGAACACCTAAGACGTTTATGAAAGATACCTGCAGTACTGTCATTACAGAAAACACCTAATAAAGCTGCTCCAGAGGCATGAGACAGTCTGACCCAAGGAAAGACTCCCTATAGCTGCATGTTGCCTTATTCCCTGGAGTTCACAGGATTTTCCTCTCATGAAGGATCTTATTCATATTTCACTACAGTGTAATGGCTTTCCCAAGTATATATAAGTCTTCTGTTGATAACAGTAAGATTTTAACCTCAGAAATAACTTTTGACAATGATTTCCATGGGATATTTGAATTGGGCATGAAAAACGTAGAGTGAACATTATGACAAATAATAATTGAAACGATTTTAAAATGACTAATGAAACAGTACAGAGGAGGTTTTCATGAGAAGGTTAAGAGAGTTTTTATTCAGAAACACAGGTAGTTTTTTCAGACTGTTGCCATTACGAAATCACTAACTGCTTATTTGAACTGAGGGTCAGTTTAGTCTTTTGAGGTTAGGCCATCTCCAATACTTTGTATAATACAAGCAGCGCTACCACCTATGTTTGCAGTAAAATTCCCTAGGTTATAAAATATATTGCGCAAACAGAAAAATAATTAAGTTGATAAGTTGTTTGAACGTTCAGCTATGGAAATAAACATTAATCCACATTGTAGACAGCTGCTCTTCAGGAGCAGTTAAGTCATGCTCACAGTTTGTGGACTCTTATACTGTCATCTTTAATTAGTGTTGCTATTACCACTGGAAAGTTGCTAAATTTTGTGTCAGTTCTTTTCATTAAATAAATGTATTTTTAATGTTTCAGCCTACTTAATCCACCTGCCACCAGACAGTTCAGCTCCACAAACCTGCTTGTACAATAACTCTGGCCAAATATGAATGTATATTGAGATAATTTCCACAAATTCTTGAAAAAATACTACATTGCTCAAATGAGTAATGAAATTACAAGGAAAAAACATGCAGCAATCTTTTATCATAGTTTTCTGAAGTCACAAGTATAATTTTTATATGATAGAATCTTCATCAAAAGCAACATAAAAAGGATTTTGTATGCCAAAGCTAACAGCTTTCCTTTTTTGGCCTGTTGCATAAATTGTAATTAAGCGTGTATGTATGTAAAATTCTTAGTAACATAGTATTAAGGAATTCATGAGCACACTGTAAATGTAGCGTGGAATTGGGAACTCACTACTGATCACTCAGGTTTGATGAGAGGTTCTTAGTTGCCTTTTGCCTACTGAAAGGTGTCTAAACCCTGCACATTTGATGGCAGACCCTTTCTTAAAAAATGTCACTGCTCTCCCTCCTGAGTACACTGAATGCCTCCAAGTGCAGTAAGATCAATACAATCCATTTATAAAGATCTAAAGTATGTTTGAACAGTACATTTGTGTAGCTTTATGAGATCAACAGATTTTATGAAAAGCCAATATTTATTTCTAGTCGTTTCGGTTTGTCCATAAAATTTAGTGCATTTGGCAACAAAGCCAATAAGAACAATTTTGAATGCAAAAATATTGAAATAGTCTTCACTGTTCAAAAGACATAACAATTTATTTTATGAAAGATTTCAGTGTTTCTGACATTCTGTACTTTAAAGAAGTTAGATGGTAATACTTAGGCTCTGTTTGATTTTGCACTGTTAACTTCTCAGCTAGAAGACAGGGTGCAGTTTTGGATGACACCTCAAGCTATATGTGGAACCACTGGACAGAGTCCAAAAGAATGAATGTAAGAGGAAAGATTTAGGGTTGTTTGGTTCAGAATTCAAAAGACTGAATGCCAATAATCACAAATTCATAAAAAAAGGCTGTTGAAACAAAGTAACTTTTCAAAGGAGTACAAAGGAATGACCTATTCTTTCCAGTGATGGAGGATAAGACAAGATGGAACACACTTAAATTGTCATAGAATTAGTTTAGTCAACAAGAAAAGATTTTTCATATTAAGTGTAGCCAATCTCAGTAACAAATTATATTATGAAAATGAATCTCTATCACTAGAAATCTTGAAGATGAACAGAAAGAGAGAAATAGGTAGAGAACAGTGCATTCTGGAAAAGGACTAAATGACTTCTGGAAGTAATTTCCAGGCCTGTGTCTTTTATTCATTAGAGTATTGAATTGACCAGGCTATGACTTACCAAGTGTTACTTGACATTCTGAAGATTAAATAATAATTTAGCTGTCAGGATATATATATATAAAGCATTAGCTTTTCATATCAACTGGACAACACAGTCTTTTACATAAGGTCCTTTTTGAGAGGTAAAAATAACATGAAACTTGCAGGCTTCTTCTAAATGTATCAATAGAATAATTTTTAAGTTAGTCACTTCCTGGTGTTCTCCTAATACTTTATTACTATTTTCCATACTTAACCCTGATAAACATGACAATATAGGAAAGATTTTCTTAGAAGTGTTAGAGTCACATGTCTAATGCAAAATTCCTAATATTTCTAGCATAAATGAAATAGTATTCCAATCACTTCTTGTTTGCATATTTTTCTATTAAAGTGCGATGCTTCATAAATGGTGTTTTCTAAGTAACAACTTCATGAAAGCAACATTATGCATAAAATCTAAAAACTGATGCTTTCCTGTGCAAGTAGATGTATATCCAGGGGTTTAAGTTGGACACTTAAGTCTGCTGAGGTTGTTACCTTTGAAGTTTTTTGTTTCAGACAAAATATAAGAGAAACTGTGGCTTTTTCTGATCAGATAATGAATGGACAGATCTCTATATTCAGCCAAGAACTTCCCTCCAAGGCATGACAAGAATCCTCAATAAAATTTTTGCCAGAGATTCAAAAAATTCACCACTCGAAGAAAAGAGCAGTGAAACAACAGGCAATCAGTGCACCCCTGTTTGGGATTATCATTGAGCAGTCTCTCATTTAATAGATGAGAAATTCATTGAGTATTACTAAATACATGGGAACTGTCTCTGACTTAAGAAGCCCCTGAGATGCAAAAGATCCTGGGCAAATACTCAGGGGAAGTATAATTTATTTGCATAGTTCTTATGCCTGTTCTGAGGCATCTGCTGCTGAGTGCAGTCAGAGACAGGAGACTGTGGCTGGGCAGACCTCGACTTCCAGTAAAATTAAAAGAAGTTTTTTCAATAATTCTATGCTGTGACAATCCTAGCAAAACATCTAGAAAGTCTTCCTGTCACTTTGTCAAACTATTTCAGTTATCAGAAGTTTAGCAGTGATCTCACTGATCACCGGAAGCAAGGTAACTGTGTGAGCATCTCAGACAGCAGCCAATGCAAGGCAAAGCAAATCATGTTAATAATTTCTCACTATGGTCCAAGTTACCATAAGTCACTTTCCAGTGACAGAAAACTATTGCACAAACAATTCCTGGGACTCAGCTGACAGGTGGTATCCTGGCAGGAAGATCTAACTTGGCCTTGTGCACATGAATCTGATCCAGAGATGTTAAGTGCTATTCTATTGGAAGTCTATCTGAAGTGCCTTGGATATCTACTGAGTGCTTCATTCTGGTGAAACATATTTTCATGATATAATTTTTTAAAATTATTTTGGCAAATGATAAGTTTAAATGGAGAAATTATTTGAATAAACAAATTTTGTCTCTCTTTAACGTAAACCAAGGACACTTAGTTTAAATTTTCCAGGTCACCAAAAAGCATCTAAAACATTTAACTACCATATCAAGTTTACATGGGCTAAGAATTCAGCTCATGCATGTACGTTTGAAGCCATTCTGTAAAATCAGCATTAAGACAGAGTAAAATAGCATAGCACGTCTCTTGAAAGGACAAGAAACAAGGCACATACACAATCCTGTTGATGCTACTGTATTATTCTCCTGTTATTTAGTTTCTTATTCTGGGAAAGAAGAAGGAGAGAAAAAGAGAGAGAGAATAATATTTTTTATATAGTCCAAATAAAACTGACAACATGTAAGAACATAGAGAGAAATGTGTGTTTTCCTTACATTTCTATTTTCAGCCTTGACTATAACCATATCACAGTCTTGAGCTTGAGCTTATCTCAGCCTTTATTCCTGACACAAATATATTCAGTTCACCTCGTAGAGATAACAGGCTCACCCAAACTGTCAAGATAGCTAGAAACCTGCCTGTAGATTTCATATCATTCATCATTAAAGAGCTCTCTGTGATGTTGCCAAAACTAACAGAGAGTCTGATATCTTTTGGGGTAAAAAAAGAGGTTTTCCAAAACCTGTTATCACTGCTACTTTTTTTAATTAGTCTTTGTCTGTGGTAGAAAACTGAAATCTACTCACTAAATAAATGTTTCGGTATTTAACTCAATTGCTGATATTTCTCAAGGAATGAGAAAGTTATTTTGCAAAGCATAGCAGTGTTTGAGGAGAAGTCTAGCATGATTAAAGTCTTTTTCATCTTGAAGAACTACAAATTACTCAGTGCTGTACTGCCTGTCTCCAAAATTCTAGTATTCAGAGCCTATTCCAAAAGACTGGATTCATCTACCTCCAAAAGCTACCTGCATCTCCTTTTGCTCAGCAGTGATTTGTTCTATTTGTGGTTTCTTCAGCTTTCGTAATTCTCCCCCCTTTCTCCTTATTCCTTTCCTTGCTGTCAGCATATTCCATTATGTGGTTTTCTTGTTTTACAGGACTGCAGCAGCAAAATATATGTGAACCTTGTGGAATGGTTGTTCAACAGCAGGCTGACCTTAGCGGGGCATTGACCTGCCATAGAAGTCAACGCAGAAAAATAAACAAAGCCCTCAGCTCCCAGAATTAGCTGCCTGGGAGCAGAGGTATTTCCAGGCAGCTTGGATACGTGAATGAGTCTGCACTTCAGCAGAGGCACAACTCCCATTTAAGAGCTTCTCGCTAGACTCTGGCCTGCCCCGGGAGTATGACACTTAGATTTAGCATGGTCTCTAAAGGGAAAGGTCAACAGTTTTAATTAAAGGAAACTATTGATGTCTTATACATTATCTGTCTCCAGAACCACCTGGTTAGCGCTTTTTTTTTTTTTTTAATAGGAATGGAAAGGTAGTGTCTGATCACCTGTGTACTGGAAGAAGATTCCCATACTGACTGTTAATAAGATATCACTAGAGGAAGCTAGGAAAGTTTGAAAAATCGTCTCCTTAAAGACTTTTCCAACTGGGTCATTTCCAATGATGAAAACAGAATGAGGAGCTAGGCTGTGCATTTGATATAAACACACAGTGATGGGAACCCATCTGTTAGCAGATGATAGCTTTAGAGGCTCATTTATGCCTGAATGTGGCCTGAGTTGGATTCAGTCAGAGTGCCAGTAACCACAAATAATATCAGTTGAATAGTCCAATCCAAAAAGCTGAATAATTTATATGTTATAGGATTATTTACAGGAAAGTTAGAAATCACTGAGGGAGAGTCTCTGAAGAAGATCAGACATGAGAATAAGGATCTCTCTTAGTCATACAGTCAATGAACCAAAGAACCCTAATTTAAGCTTTCTGCTTTAATGTGGTGTCCTAGAGATTAAAATGAGCTTGCTCATATAAAGACTAGGAATCAGCATAATTTGCCAGAGGAACCTTACTCCTGTGGAGAGCTGTAGGTGTCTCTATGGGGAGACAATATCAGATATACTGGAGGGAACAAATAGCAGTCATATACACTATACTCGCTGTCAGTCAGATTGGTGCTTTAGACTGTCCTAGTATAACTTCTCTCTGCTCTCATCCACCTCAACTCCTCTTTCTTTACTTCACTTCAACTCAGCTCACTACGGAGGGTGTTTTAGATCTTCCAGAGCAGCTAAGTGACACAATTTGAACAGGGGATTGCGGGTCTAGCCTTTCACAAATGAGTGAATTAGCCATTACATTAACTGTGTCTACACGTATATACACATTATGCCTGTATAGGACAGGAAGCTGAATCATTATAATCATTCCATTAACAAAATCATACCCCTAAGTGAAATAGCAAGTCCAGATTCTGATTGTTTTAAAACTTTACCTTTTATTATTTTTTCCTTGCATTTTCTCTCTTCTTTTTCTGGTTGATCCTCCCACTTACCACAAAGATTCCCCTCCCCCCCCCATCTTCATCTCTTAGTTGTCTCCTCAACAATAACACTAACTTATGCTTTCCCCCTTAACACTGCTGGAAGAGCTTCAGTGCAGGAGTATACTGACGGAACCTCTGAATAATCCCTTCCCTGCTGATAGGAATCTTGAGGTATTGGCACTACCACAATATATATACAGAAAAGAGTAAGAGTAATAATAATAAAAGGCTTTTTCACATGGTACCTACACATCCGTGAATACAACTTCATCCATGATTACTTTAGGAAAACAGTAGATTCCTATCAACATACCACATGTTTTCAGGGTTGTACTCACCTCCAGTCAACATGAGAGCACATTTACACATGCAGTTGTCATTGTCAGCATCTTTTGTACTGAATTCAGCACCATGTAAGATCAGGCTACTCTGTTTTCCAGCTGTTCCACTATGACCTTTTAAATAAAGCCTGAAACAGCAAGAGAAAACAATCAGTGTTACCAAAAAGAAAAAAGAACTAGATCTCTTTCTACATACGTTTTTCCTTGTATGAAATGCACTCAGAAAGTTCACAAATGTCTTTGTTGTTTCAGGTGTAAAATGGGGACATTTGGGATTTTTCAGTGTCTCTGTAGCAGCACATTGTCCCTGCCCCAGAGCACAACTGAGCACAAGGAATCTGAACCGGAAAATACAACAAAGTAGAGGGATTCAGAGACAGAAAAAAGAATGAGGATTGGTGTCCAGAGATCTGGAATACATTGACAGAATAATTGAGTATTTGAGTAGCTGGTCTCTTTACTGTGGCACAGAAACAGTACTCCTAGTTAACAACAGCCATGTTATTAATCCCTGGGCTCGAAAGAGGATTTCAGCAGTTTCAGAATTTTTAATTCCACCAGTTACATCACAAGCCAGCAACCCAGTTCTGCCAAAGCTGTCTTTGAGTGATGAATGGAGAATAACTTAGAGTTCAAGCCACAAAAGTCTTCATGATTTGCAATGCTAAATATCCCTTTTCTTAAGGAGCCTTGTCAACTAGTTGAAACCACAACCATGAGCTAGAAGCCTGAGCCCAGCTCCAGCAAGTAACCGGGCCTTTGCGGTGCTCAGCTGTAATGCTCAAAGCCAAGATGGCCAGCTGCAGGGATGCAGAATATGGTACATGTGTCCCAGCAAGGAAACACTGGGGACCTGGGCATGTCTGGTCTGAGATCACAGCTGCAGGGACATGCACAATAAAATGTTGAAGAGAGAATAGAAGGGAAAGGAACTGAAGGGAAGGGAAGGTTGAACACAATGGTTTCCCATGACTATGCTTAAGCATCTCTGTGAGACAGACATCACTGGAAGACAGATGCTCACAGCAAAAACTGTTTCATGTACATAGCTACCTAAATCAGACGTATGACCAGTATGTTTCGCTTTTTTTCATAAATCATTGCTGGAAGAGGAAGGTATCCTTTGCTATAATAACTTCATATGCAAGAGACAGTATCTCAGTGTTGACTGGAGAAGTATCAAGCCATCCCAGGAACAAGCCCTAGCCACTGGAGTAAGAAAGAGGAGAAGTGGCATCCCACACCTGTCTCACTGAAGGTCTAAAGGCAGGAATATATGAGGCACAGAGATAAGCAAGAATATAATTTGGTTTCTAGTGGGATAGACTTCTCCACTGAAGATGTGAGAAAAATCAGTTCTTATTCTAAGGTTACTGAAGAAGGGCAAGTATATATTTAAAATATTGAATGTAAAATGCATGAACAGCCACGGGAGCAGAAGCAGGACTTAAGTGTGTAAAGCAGGAGAGACACTTCTTTCTCTCTGGGATTTACAGCTGGGACTGCTATCCTACAAAATGCCTTCCCAACATCTCCCACAAATGCAGTGAACGAGGACAGCAGTTCTGAGTCACAGATTGTTGTCACTACCTCTTAGATTGTTGTATTTTTATTCAATGGCTTTGGATGAATAAAAATGCAAATGCCTTTGTCAGAGTTTCATTTCTCCATTTGTTTAGACGGAAGATAGATACTTTGCTGCAAAGTGGTCACAGTGTTAACAGCAGGAGTAGAGAGCATCCCTTACCCATTCTACCCTTCACTGTAGTAATTAAGCCATTGACATTTTTCTGAGATGAGGGGGAGAGTCTGTATCCCAGAATGAGATTTAAATAAAACCCAGTTCTCCCACAGAAGTTTGAGTTTGGAGATCTGTTTATGAGATGGAGGAGAAAGGGAACACAGGCACTGTAAGGCTTTCCCTATCCAAGTGCATGGCTACCGATTGTTTTTGGTTTTTTACTTTTTGCCTTGCATATATCTGTGGGTGGATATTTGATGCGAACAAAACCAATCTGATCAAACTTTTCATGGAATCCCATTACAATAAGGCCTCTTCTAGATACCCCAGTGAGGTTACTAAACCTTCTCAAGATGTAAAGGCACAGAACCAGCATTTAGGTCTCTAGGGATCTGAGATTCACACTTTCAGGCTGACTCAAACTTCACCCAATGCTTCCTTTGTGTCCTTTCTCCAGCTTTAAAAATGGAGACAATAGATGTTAAGCATGAACATGTTAGAATAAAAATGCATTAAGAGAACTCTCAAGGCTATCCATCCAAAGCAGTTACACTGACTGCTTTCAGTTGATTTTAATGTTGCATGTCACCTGATCTGAGCTTGATGATGAAATACCTTTGAACTTAATCCTTAGAGTAGACTTTATATAAAGAGAAGTAGACATGCATGCATATATAAAAATTATTGAGTTAAATATAAATATTATGGATAGTCAAATACCTTGCGATAGCAAAAAAAAAAAAAAAAGCTAAGGCAAAGTGTGACCCTCAATAAAATATCATGAAGATTCTTAAAAATTTAACAAGGAACACCCTAAGAACAGGAATCCAGAAAGGTCATTGCATTACACTATAATCCAATCACACTGGCAATTAGCCCAAAATTACTCTATCAAAGGATGCTTATTTTAGACAATATTACCCTAAGATCTGTCTTTGCTCATGTTCATTTCTTTGTTCCATACAAACGAAAGGCTGGAATTGATCCCATCTTCATTCATTGGACTTCTGCCTTGTTTTGCAAACTGTGCCTAATTTTTTGCAGAACAAAATAAACTTCCCTGAGGTCGTGTTGATAGAAAAATTACTTTGTCACATGATATCTCCAATCTGATTTTAAATGGTCATACATCCTCACTGTATCAGCAACACCAAAGCTCACAGAAGTCTCATAAAGTCAGTATAAAAAGTAAATGCTGTTTACTTACATCAGAAAGACAGTGCTGGCCAGATCTTTTTATTAACAATCAACACTGTAAAACCCACTTAGTCCAATAAAAACCCATATCATATAATGTAATAAAAGAATAAAGAAATTAATAATACTTGATGTGCCATGGTTTCCCCAAAGGGGCAGGACATTAGGATTATTTACAAGCTCATAGTCTTTCACTGACATTTATAAATGTTCCACTCAGCACAGATTTAGATCTTGCCAGTTATGTTTGACTTTCCCTCAACACCATTTGTCCAGTAGGTCTCCAGCGACTTTAAAAGGATAAAGCTTAGCTTAGCTTTAAACTCTAGCAGGCTTACCATGCCACAGGAACATACAGATGCACCATAGAGTGAAACAGTAATTCTCTTGCTTTGGGTCTTTCTCCCTGAATTGGCATTGCCCAACAGTTAGGAAAAAACTGACACTGTAAAGTATCGGGTGTCAATCAAAACCCAAAATCAATCCTGAAGCAGTCAGTTCTCTTTCTGAGTCGTATGGGCTCTAAGTACCCTGTCTTGAGATCGCAAGTCTGCATAGCACTAGGGCAACTGATAAGCCTGCTAGCTCCCAAGGCAGTAGACATCTTACCACTTAGACATAGTATTTTTTTATTATTTTCAGATTCAGATTGATAGGATTGAACATTTACGATAAACTCTGAATAAATACCAGGACATAATTTCCCTCCCTTAGAAAAGATGGTGATTCAGGCTAAAGTTCCTCATGATTGTTCTTGTAGGAGCCAGAGGAAAGGAAGTTAAAAATAAAAGGCAACTCAATCCAGTCAGAAGTAAAGGAGAAATTTCAGGACTACATCTCCAGTCTTCCCACTTGCTCAAAGCAGGGAAATTCTGAAGGTCAAGGAAAACTGTAGAAATACTGTTCAGATTGAGAAGTTAGGCAGAAAAAGCAAATTCATGCTCAAATAAACAAGGAGACCAAGTATAATTTATGTGTTTACAGTGGAATTAAAATATCAACACATACATATTTGGTTGTAAATAATGAGTAATTAGGAATAAGAGAAATACTGTAAGTCTGTATTAAGTTTTGAGGACTTTTGGTGAAATTGTTTAGAAATTCTATAATCACTATGAGGAACATAGCAGCTGATAGCATCCATTTAGAGACTAGCAGCTTTCCTAGTTGATGTGCTTAAGAAAAAACCTCACATTTTTAAAACATTGTAGCTGTTAACTCTCCTCTAACAGAAGTGTTAGAAATTCCTTCTAACTGAGTGTTATCAATTCCATGTGATACTATAGCAATGGCAGCTTGGGATCCATAGACACAGATTGTGAGGAAGAACTCTCCTAAGCATGTTTTGCTTTCCACCATTCCTAATGTGTGACACAACTTGACTATGTGCAGTCCCTTGAAACAAAAGCATGGTATGTTGTGTGGAAATAACAGTTCTAAAAATATTACACTGAAAACTGCAGGGCAACCTGAAAATCTATTTCAAATTTACACCAGAATTTTTTCCTTTTGGAGTGATTAGATCACCTCCAATTCTTCTTTCAAATACATACAGTTTAGCTGTGTTCACACTATGTTTGATGAGCTTAACAGATGAACCTGGGATTATTCCAAATAAATTACAAAAACATTCTGTAACTAGGGAGAGGTCTGTAGGACTCCCAGAATGTATTGTTAGCTACTTCTTTCTCTAAAAATTTTCTGTTAGAGTCATTAGAGATCACCCAGTCCTTCACTTAAAACAGTCCCTCAATGAAATAGCTAAGAAGTCATATCAAGCTTTGTTGGTGAGTAATGCATTCTTTTCTGTCAATAAACAAAAAATAGACTAGCTTACTGCAAATATTATCAATCATCATTAAGACATGTAGACTACCAACTACCTCAGTGTGCATGGTCTCAAGTATTTTAATGACTTAAGATAAGATTGAATTTCATCATTGCCACAGTCCTAAAAATTTGAGCACAAATCTCCACGACTGGAATTCATAAACATGAGTAATGGCCCAAGATTCTTAACTATTAAATAGAGAGAAACAGGAGTCTTGAAGTAGGATTTAAAAGATTCATCATGATGAATGGAGAGGGACACATCAAAGCTTGACTTTGGGAAATACTGTAGAGGGATGCCTCCAGGGGTGCCTTCCCACCTCACTTCTGCCTCTCTCTGCAGGCTAAAATCTCTCTTTCTACTGCCTGCTCATTCCACATGGCTGGCAGTAGGGAATCCCAGATTCTAATCCCTCCTCAAGGGAGTGGTTGTTAATTTTGATGGAAAGAGTCATTGAATAAGATGAGTGCATGGGGATCAGAATCCTATATCCAGAATTTTCTATTCTGAGCCCTCTCTTTACTGAGTTTCCATTTTTTTGTAATTTGAATAAGGGAAGAGGGCACCTACATCTGAACCCTTCTTCTAAGCTCTTGGTCACCACTTAACTTGGTGTGTGGGAATATGCCTGGACAGGTAAGTGTGGACAAATAAAAGCTCACATTGACTCTCCTTCATGTTAAGTATGTGAAAGGCACCCTTAATTTTAAAAAGCATGTGACTGCCATTATTATGTCCTCTCGTTTTGAAATGTCTGCGGTTGAGGAAGGATTTAACTTGCATCTTACATCTAGTTAACACTTGCATCTAAATTTTAGATAGCTTTGGTTTGTGAAATGAAACGCACTCCTAAAGATGTTGAATTTGGTAGAGTTTTATAAATCATAGAATCATAGAATCATAGAATGGTTAGGGTTGGAAGGGACCTTAAAGATCATCTAGTTCCAACCCCACTGCCATGGGCAAGGACACCTTCCACTAGACCAGGTTGCTCAAAGCCACATCCAGCCTGGCCTTGAAGACATCCAGGGATGGGGCATCCACAGCTTCTCTGGGCAACCTGTTCCAGTGCCTCACCACCCTCTCTGTGAAGAATTTCTTCCTGATATCTAATATAAGCCTCCCCGCTTTCAATTTAAACCCATTACCCCTTTTCCTGTCACTACAGACCCTTGTAAAAAGTCCTCTCCCAGCATCCTTGTAGGCCCCCTTCAGATACTGGAAAGGGGGTGATGTTAGTTAATTAAATTAGTTAGTTATTAAGTTAGTTAAGTTATTAAGTTAGTTAGTTAATTAGCTAAATCGTGATGTTAGCTAATTAAATTCCATTTATAATGATATTTAGGTGATTAAGTCCCTTTGTGAACTAAAGCCCACTGGCCTGCAACCATTCAGGAGGACCCATACATTGGGTTTTGTGCTGCTTTTAGTAGCAGCGGTGCTAGAGGGATGGCTTCTGTGAGAAGCTGCTAGAAGCCTCCCCTGTGTCAGATAGAGCCAATGCCAGCCGGCTCCAAGATGGACCAACGCTGGTCAAGGCTGAGCCCATCAGTGACTGTGGTAGCACCTCTGCGATAATGTCTTTAAGAAGGGGGATAAACCAAAACTGGGAGGAGAAATTGCATGTGGAGAGAGAGAGAGTGAGATGTGAGAGAAACAACCCTGCAGACACTGAGGTCAGCGGAGGGGGAGAAGGTGCCCCGGCGCTGGGGAGGGGGAGAAGGAGTTCCCGGCGCTGGGGCAGAGATTCCCTGGCAGCCCGTGCTGCAGAAAATGGTGAGGCCAGCTGTGCCCTGCAGCCATGGAGGGTCACAGAGTAGCACAGACACACCTGTAGCCTGGGGAAGACCCCATGCTGGAGCAGGGACATGTGCCTGAAGGAGGCTGTGACACCATTGGTAGCCAGCGCTGGAGGAGGCTCCTGGCAGGACTTGTGAACCCATGGAAAGAACCCACACTGGAGCAGTTCATGAACTGCAGCCCATGGGAAGGACTCACAGTGGAGAAGTTGGTGGAGGACTGTCTCCCGTGGGAGGGACCCCACGCTGGAGCAGGGGCAGAGCGTGAGGAGTCCTCCCCTGAGGAGGAAGGAGCAGCAGAGACAACGTGTGATGGACTGACCACAACCCCCATTCCCCATCTCCCTGCACTGCTGACAGGGAGGAGGTAGAGAAAAGCAGGAGTGAAGTTGAGCTCGGGAAGAAGGGAGGGGTAAGGGGAAGGTGTTTTAAGATTCAGTTTTATATCTCTTCTACTCTGATTTGATTGGCAATAAATTAATTTTCCTCAAGTTAAGTCTGTTTTGCCCATGATGGTATTTGCTGACTGATCTCTCCCTGTCCTTATCTGAACCCATGTTTTTTGTAATATTTTCTCTCCCCCACCCAGCTGAGGAGGGCAGTGACAGAATGGCTTTGGTGGACACCTGGTCTACAGCCAGGGTCAACCCATCACAACTGAATAAGAGATTATCCTCAGGTTACTCTTTTAATTCTAGACATTATTTGTACTAATGTTAAGTAAAAAAGAACCCTCAAAACCAACCAAACAAACAAAAACCCAAACACCAAACCCAAAACACCCTCATGATGAGAAAACGGGTTTATTTTAAGTTCAGATTTTTTGTCAAATATGCTTTGATTTATTATTTGGGGATCAAAAATAATTTGTTTATCAATGAATAAAACATAATGTCTACTGAAGTATTAAATGTTGCTGACTCCTCTGAAAGTTTCTCGATGTGCCTTTTCCTGAACATATTACAAAATTACATGAAGCCTCCTAATAGTAACAGTTGTCACTGAATAGCAAAAGCATTCCTGTAATAAAGCTATCTTCCAAATATTTAATGATAGATAATGTGTTGTGAACGGGAGACAAAATCTCAATACTCACTGTAGAGAAAAAGTGGTGTCGCTGAGGTTGAAGCTAAAATGCCTGCCAAAATCCTCTTAAACATGGAACTAAATACAATGTGGTAACTATCTGGGAAACCTAACCCTGGTATTCAACTTTTTCGTCATTTCATACTCCCATTAAAGGATAAAAAGAAACATCCATTGTGTGTTCTAATTTGTATATTCAGTGGAAAATCCATGTTCTCATTGGAGATAGAGCCATCTGTGGTAATCTGGGAGAACCCTCTGAGTTCAAACTGTTCTGAGCTGCTGAGCAGGAGGCATCATAATTGGTGCTTTTGTCCTTCACTTTACAGCTGGTTTGCCCAAGCACCCACTTGCAGCTTTTTTCTATGTTAGGAAATAAAGATTCTTCTTAAACATAACATACATTTTTAAGGGAAAGTATTTAACTTAGTTTTCATTAGGGCAGTGCATACTCTCCTTATGAAAACAGAATTAAACCAAATGCCAATATTTCATCATAAATCAAGATCGGTTAACTTGTAAGAACTTAACCAGTAAAGCTAAGTGATCATCAGAAGTAAATTAAAAGCCACTCTCAAAAAAGGAAAACACTTTGAAGACATTAAATAAACAGGGTGGAAGATGACAAAAACATTTTAGTCACCACTGCTCTCACAAAATTCTGGGCTGTTGCTAACACATTCATTCAAGTTGCGAGAAGAATCCAGCACCTTTATACCTGCCCATACTTGAAGGACTGATGTAAAAGTACCAAAGAGAAGAAGAAAGGGAATGTTAACAGCTCATGTCAGACTGGAGAAAACCAGCAATATTAACCATAAAAACCCCACGATGCTAAGTTCTTCCCACGTCTAACTTTAGTCCAAACTGGAGAAACAGTGTACATGGTAAATTCATGGACTCTTTATTTACCATTATTTTATTCCTACCAGGGTTGGTAACTCTGCAAACAGTTGGCATGATGGTTCTGTAAACTGTTGAAAACCAGAATAATGCAGTAAGTAGCTCTGACAACTTGAACAGGTTTTTAATTTAGTTCTTAATATTCTTGCTGCCAGTACATGAATATAATTGCCTTCCACAATTCCTTAAGAAAAGTGTAAGACAAGATGACCTCTATTTTTCTCCTTTGATGCTCTGTAGCATTGACTCACTGCTGTAATTATGATGTTTGACATCACTGAAACCCCTTGTTCATTCTCCTGTTAAGTGAAATGTACCAGACATCAAAATATTAATTCAATAAACCCAGAGTAAGAACACATATCTTCCAATTTAAAACCTAAAATGACAATATAAAATACAACAGTAAATGGAAATTATCAGTTTTCCTATATAATTGTTTCAGTACAGTTTATGGGACAACAAACACTACATGGTAGAGGGATCCTTCCCTGGGACTGCACACTGTTAACAGAAAAGCTTGTTTTCTCTCTGAAGAGCTGGTGCTAATTTTAGCTTGTGTTTGAGCCATGCACACGTAACAGGTTAAAGGAGAAAAATTGGTTTATTCAGGATGTGAACAGGCAAGCATAACCTAGCCATGAATCAGAAACACAGCCACACGTTACAGCAAACCATACAGTAGTCTAGTGAGCCTTGCTGTTGTACTAAATGTGAAATTATACAAATAATACAACAAATCTGCATTTTCTACATTAAATTCATTTAATAATTGACTGAAGAGCTGTAGTCATTGGGAACAGGTACACTGAGCAGAGATAATTAAGATTTACTGTCAGAGAAAGTTTTCCTACCATAAGGCAAATGGCCTGTCGTACCGCTGTATGGAGACAAATGGTGCTTTGTCACAGCTTACAAAAAATATTTTAAAATATGTTTATTCTGGACAGTGAACAAGCAAACATATGCTTCTACTCCTTGAAATACATGCTACAGAAGCCACAGAAACAGTCACTGCGGCAGCGTGAGATGCTAGGTTTGCAGCTGATGTCAGTAACAGTGGTGATGGAGAAGAAACATACGGCAACACTGGTTTTTACTGCTAACAGGGACAGAAACATATTTAAAGGCTACTATAACAATGATGTGTTGAACAGAAATAATTCCCTCTAATCTCTCACCAAACACAGCACAGAAGAAACATATTAATCTGATACTACCATTTTCTGTTAAAGCTGTTTTTCAACAGAATACTTATTAAAACCAAGTCACTGACCAATTTATTTTCTTTTTCATGGTTATCTTAAATGAAACTTCTCAGTTATTGTATTTATAACTTTTTTAGTAATGAAAAGTTAAAATCTTGCTACAGAAAAAAAATCTCACTCTCCCACCAGCTACATAAATGCTAAGATTTCCTATGGCTACAGAAGCTACAACTTTTGTCCTGATTCACAGCTGTATAATATATCACATGTTAATTTAGAAAGTATATATAGGGACTGTATTAATTTCAAACTTGATATAACTAGAGATGATCAATGTTTCAGTCAGACATATAAACAATGAACATATACTAAAATGATAATGCAAATTGGTTTTAAAGCATTAAAGTTGGATGAACTTCTTAAAAAGCAAAATACAAAATTAAAACTTATCTGAACATTTGCTCAGCACACAGGCAAAGCCAAGGTTAGAGAAATTTAGTTAACTTAAAATGTAATTTAAAATGTAAATATATTTTTCTCCCTACTCAACTACACTACTTGGGTTTGGCTGAACCCAACAGAAGACATGCCAGAATTGATTCTCAAAGGCTTTTTCAGCACAGAAATACAGGGACCCTACAGAGAAGCTCATATTTTAAGTTTCTAAGGTTTATATAAGTAATCAGACCTTCTGCTACTTATCTTTACTGAATTGCTGAACCTTATGATGTTTGCATATTGTTATTTAAGGATCTGTTTTACAACCATTGAAGACAGAGGAAAGTTCAGTGAACATTGGTTTGAAATGTTATTTATCTGTAAATTGATTAATCCTCTTTGAAGATCCTATAAAAAAGACACCCACACAGCTCCAGTAAAATTTAAACTTAATAATTCTTCCAAAATATGCTTAAAGTTCCAAAAGTCTCATAAATACAGTTTGTTGAAATCCATGAAGATATATTGTAATAGCAGATTTCATAAATCTATACTTTAGTTGTACAGAGGGTGACACTAATTACCCACTGTCATCCACATAGGTTGTACATTATCCTAATTAACCACTTACGATAATACACAAATGGAAAACTTCATGAATCAGCATGCTGTTAGTGCTAACTTTTACTCTGATGACTACTGTGGAGACACTAGCTTCTTGATACCCTGCAGTGTCATTGAAAAGTATCATTTACAGGACACAGTAAAATATTTATCACACAGTTTACTTAATCAAAAATAATTAATCATAAATAACTGCATAAGTTACAAATGCCATAGATAGACCTATGTTAAAAATTTATATAAATCTTACTGAGATAGGTTGGTGTTTGGAAATTTTCTTTAAGATTTTCTTAATTTTCTTAAGACTTTCTTATTAGAAAGTCATGATTCCTATATATGCCTAATTCTTGAGGTTCCACAGATTATATGCTGTGCCTCATGGCTGCATGGCGGTGATCTCCCCTTGATCTGGGATGTCTGTCAGGGTTGCTCCTCGAGCCAGAGACCTTTTACCAATGTCTGATCTTTGGTAAGTGACTGGTATCCTGCATAACCCTGTAGTATGATAACTTTGATTTTGCTTTTGTAACTCTGACTGCATACCCACCCAACTGATGCTAATGAAACATTGCATAATTTTTGCATATATAATCGTTTAGACATAAACCATTGACCAAATCTGGGACTAAGTCGCGATCGAGCTTCTCCTAGAGTCCTCTCTGAGAAGGAGTTTAGAAAGCAAGGGGGTCCCTTCTGAACCTCGTGACTCAGTGGGAGGGTTTTCCTTACCCTTGTTGTCCTGGTCTCTCTCTGAACCATTCTAACTCGAGTACAAGTCAGTTTTCCTTTGTGTATTTTGTGATAATTTAATTTTAATTGATATTGTCCTCTTCCTTAATGTTAGTGTGTTTCTCTACAGTTTCATGGTCATGATAAAATTTTAGTTCACATTATCAGGCTGTGAGATACCTAAACCTTAAGCAGACTTGTCCTGCCAAAGAAGATAGTTTGTAATACCATAAACTATTATTATACGTGAGGAAGTGATAAAAATAGGTAACAGAGGAGCAGAAAAAGAGTAAACCAAGGACCAGCACTAAGACAATGTTTTAAGATTCCACAGATTTTGCATAAAACAAAATGTGATAATGTCCTTGAAATAACCTGTTTCAAAAATGTCACTGAGGCTGAAGTACCTCCTACAGGGAGACAGCTCTTGTGATTCACTTTATGGAAACATTTACATTTCTACACAATGAAATTAAAACACTGTCATTCTGTTCAAGAATCCTAATTGCTTCACACACACTTATGTTTGTTGAAGTTGTGTGTAATGGCTAAGGCTATTGGTTAAAAAAGCAATGACAGGCACACTAGCTCACAGAATTCCTGACTTGAAATATAAGTACTGAACTTTATTTGTTTTTTCTCAAATTGAATGTTGAATGACGCGCAATCTGTTACCACCACTAAGAAATTATTAAATTGGTCATAACATCTAGATTGAATAACCTTTCCCCCCATGTTCTCTCTGGTACAATAGTTAATTAAAACTGTGTAAGGTATCTTTAAAATATCTATTTTTAATTTTTCCTTGTGAAGAGCTTGAATGTAAGGAAACGAGTAATTATGAATAGAAGTGAAAATAGTCTGCAATTAATTTTTCATCAATTTTTAAAAATTGTTTATACTTTATTGTCTTCTAACACTACAATCTTCTTTTACAATTCTGCTCTTTTGGGCATTTTCAGATTCTGGTTTTGAATTTTTTCCAGTGTTAATGACCTAATGACTCTCTCAAATTATACTGCAGCATTGCTATAATGTGCCTGGAATGGAATGAGTTAGCAGCTGCCAGCAGACTACAATTTAAAGAAATAACTTAATGAATAACACATTAAAATAAATATTTTGGATTCTCGATGAGATTTTCAAGATTTATGATGGGATTCGTGTCAAGAGATGTGTTCTTCCCACTGGGTGAATCCCAGAGGAAAATGCAGGGATGTTTTGGGGCAATATTATTTTCAAAGAAAAATGTTAATCAGGATTTCCATTCACTTACCTATGTTTAACCCTATTCAGTCCTGATAGATAAACCAGTTCACAATTCATGGATTTCACCTAATTAGACTAATGGGTTTAGTTTAGTGTCTGTGTACTCAAACTCATGACATCAGTAAACAACAAGGGATGTTGAAGAATCACTTTGGCAGGATGACAAAAAATGTAATAGTTTTGAAATACGGATAAATTATAAGGTAGTATTAATGACAATGTAATTGTTATGCTCTCTTTCTGACCAGATATTTTTGATTGTTTTTTACAATTTGATGTCATCTTAAAGAGTAGGATGGTAATGAAACAAGAATGACTTGAACTTCAGTAAGAGCTCTGGTGGCCCTGCCAAAGCAAAGTACTTAGTATGTGTTTAAAATTAAAAAATAATTAAAATTAAAAAGTACAGTGCTGAATGAGGGCCTAAGTACACTTCAAAGAAAAAAAAAAAATTGGTTAAAGTTTTATGATACTGAAACCAGGATGTAGAACAAAAATGCTTATATACTCAAGCATGTCCCATTTCCATCCCGAATAGTATGCAACAGGTCTGGCTTGATCCCTTTACTCACTGGTGTCGGTGTTGTACAGCTTGCTACACTCATCCTCTGCCTTTATCTCCATTGTCATACAAAAGTTAGGTTTTCATTCTAAGGGCATGTATCTAGAAAAAGGTAACAACTTTTAAAAGTGACTGGTGCACAGGGAGTTTCTGTGAAATGTTTATAGGTATTTGAAAAATAAATATTGGCTTCACTGTTTGCTTGGTTTTCTTAATGCAAAATTAAGTTTAAAAAATGCCAAAATGAGTTATGTGGCACTAAGACCTCTGTAGAAAAATATAAACAGACTGTTAAAACATATTTCAACTCCCTTGGCGTCATTTGTGGCCGATAAACAGCCTTATATGAGTGAAAGGTTCACTGACTGTCACCCATTTATGATCCAAGTTCTTTGCTGGTGCCACACTGACCAGGCTAACAGGGATCAGCATGTCTTACATGCTTTTTTCCCCCCTAAAAACACAGGTCATGACCTTATAAGAGGCGTGATTCACAATAATGACTTCTTTGGTTCAAATGGCATTGAGATTGGTACAAAGAGGTTTTACTTCAGTGCAACTGAATTATAATGCTAAATAAAAGAAAATAGAACATGAACAGTGCACGTGCACATGGGTCAAGTGTGGTGAACTGTTCCAGCACTGATTTAAAATTGGAAACACATCAGCCTCTAGTATCTAATGAAACAGAGGACTGGAGTCTGGAATCTATATGGCACCAAGTACTTATTTGGCTTTTTCTAATTAGACTTCCATTGTTATTGAGTACCTCCTTCTTCCAGGATAATAAAAAAGGTTTATTTAAACTCTTAAGACCAACCAAACAATAAGTACACTGCATCAGATGCCACAGTACTTCTGTGCATTGATGTTCAAAGTTGTCATTTTTCTGTAGGTTTATGTAAATTGGTAGCTCTCTAGACATGGTGTATACCTCTGCTTTGGGCTCTAACTCATCCCGCTGCATTGCTGCTTTGGACTGAGTAATAAATGTAAGTTTTTATTGCCATTACTTTAGGCAAAGACACAGCAAAATCAAGTATGTTTCCATTTGATAGGGAAAATAACAAAACACAACAAAACAATGAACTTTTAAAACTGATCCCTTTCCCAAATTCTCTGCAAGCCTCACAGGTACAGTGGACTTTTTGCTTCATGAAAGAAGCAATCTTGCAGAAAATGCCCCACCACTTTGCTGGTATTATCCTGAAAATATAGTGAATCAGTGCAGAAAGTGCTCTCAGAATCAGGATCTAGAAATGCTTGTCTGTGGAGTTGCTAATGATAAAAGTGGGGAAAAAACCGACCTCTGGAGTGGATTGGCTGGGCAGTTGGTAACAGACTTCAGAGACTTTAACCACGAACATACTAGATTAAATAAGGGTCACTTAATAATTTCTGCATGCCTTTTTGCAGGCAGATGAAAGTTTGCTCTGTCGGGTCTCTGAGCAGACATGAGCTCATTCTGCCCACACTCCATCCTGGCTGGAAGCTGTACTGTCGCAATAAGTATGACACTGAGCCTACTCAAGGGCAGGAATTATTAGCTTGGGCTTGATGCCACATTGACAGGTCTACTGAGCTTCTGTTTAGCTCAGAGAGTGGGCAGAGAGTCAACAGCTATGTGGGCACAGACAGTGCCCATCTCTTTTTTAGAAAGTGTACAGAGGGTGTTTCCAGGTCCCATTCTTCTTTTCTTCTGCATTATGGAGATTTAAAGTTTGAATTTTTGGCTGGTGGTGAAAACTGGACATTTTGGAAAACTTCCCAAGAAGCTTTTTTTTTTTTTTTTTTAATCTGGAAATATTGTCACTAATGATAAATAAATTCATCATAATCTTGTAAACACTTAGTGGTCAAGTTCACTCTGATGAAGATCTTAGTCACTGACAGGAAGAATTTAATTTTTCTAATTCAAATCAGAGACACATCTCATTCTTTGTATCCGCATTTTAACCTTTTCTGGAGTGGCATTTGGAAGTTTCTTCAATTTTGATCAAATTTATGACAAGAATAAAGTCCAGTTTAAATATTTTGAGCTGGACCTGAATCTGGATCTGGAAAAGGTACTCCACTTTCCAACATTCACAGATAATAGTGAGGAGAATGATACAATCATGGAATCTATATTAAAGAAACTGTTCTATTACAGAGGTATTTTGTAATCCTAATTTTACGAGTTATTTTTTCTCATTCTGCATTTTAGTTTTGCATTAGTAGTGTCTCACAGTCCTTTATTATTTGCATCCTTAGAATTATAAATTCATTAAGTTGCAATCCTCAATCATCAATATATCAGTGATTAGCAAATATTAACGATACTAAGTGCTCACAATGTGATGCTGTACCCATCTATAACTTTTGACATGTACTTACACATATCCCGTAGACTCCATACACAAATTTTCACTATACTAATCTGCATTACAATGATGATTAGTTGTAGAGAGTTTTAACATTTTTGATATTATACAAGTACACTAAGTAAATTTAAGCAGTGAAAAACTAACAAGAATACACAACTGCTGATTAAGAATTCATTGTAACATTTAAAATTAGTTACTGTATTATTTAGGTTTTTATAGAAATAGAACCAAGTATCACATCAATTGTGTTCCTGTGATGGATAACCTGAATTTATATGGCATTTGGTTTTGGAGATGTCTGGATATCCTACACACAATAGTTTTGATTTTAAAAAATGCTCATTGGTGGCAAGTATACAGAAGTGTCCCAGCTTTGAAAGGTTCTTTTATTCAGGAACTCTTTTATGTCAAAGCTCAGTGAAGATGAAGAAATAATGTTACTGTTTCTATACTAAATTTTACCCTAATACAAGCATCAGTAGGTTTGAGGTCTTTGTAAATGTTTTGACAGAAGTAAAAGAAACATCGCTCTTGATGTTGTTACTGGCGCTGGTGAGAGCGCTTACCTTGAAGAAAGTGAAGTTTATACGCTTTGTTAAAGTACTTATTTGATGTTCTTTCTTAAAAAAAAATGTAGAAATATCATAAAACAACAGAAGCTTAAAAGAGCAACACTGTGCAAGAAGGAAAAAAACATGGATAGCTCATAAAGATAATACCAACAAGATTAGTCATTTTACATTGGAGAACTAAAAAATGGCCGTTACCTTATAAAAGCCTGTGCAGTTTTCTCTTAAATACCCTGTCATGCTCTGCCTGTCCCTGATAGCTGGGGAATAGCTGGTGAAATTTCCAGTGAGCTACAATATATAAGAAGTAAGATCCCTACCAAGGTTCCAGAGACATTTTTTCTGTCAATACGTAGATGCATTACAGACTTCTCTCGATTTGTGTGCCTGTGCAGTAGCCGTCAGCAGGGATTTCACTATACTGTTCCTTCTTTGCATTATATTGTTCTCACACTCAAATTATTTTCTGTAGAGATCCTCACCAGGTAATAAGCAGTTGATCTGCCAGTGGCTGTTACTCTCCACTTTTCATGTAGCAACTTAGTGATCTGAGTGATTTTCCATCACGTAGGGGCTGTGGTTTCTATTCGCTCAGCCAGAGAAGGTTTTAAAACCACAAAGCTTCCCTCACAAGGGTGCCATAACCAGCA
>NW_010253202.1:0-6501 GCF_000690775.1 Eurypyga helias | reverse complement strand
CTGCTGAAAAAAATTTTCAGGATTCACTGAGCCTTAGAGTGAGTACAAGTGTTAGTCTGTAGCAGAATTGCTTGTATAATGTCCAGAGGCCAGGGATAGTCCACACTGCTTCATAACATATTTGCATCATTAAATCAAAGCCTATTTAATTCAAAATGAGACATAACACATGGATCACGGAACATAATCTCACGGTTCCCTTTCCCACCTCATTGACAAGTGACCTGGTACTTCCTCATTCACTGAGCAGTGAATTCTTCCCTGCACAGTATCAGAGCTTCATCGACAAGCCTGCTCCCTGCAGCACAGATTTCTGCTTTCTCTCGGGAAGCCATAACTATGGTCTGGATACCCTCTGGCAAATGAAGGAATTAACTCAGGTTCTTTCATTTCTTTCCTGATTAAGACAGGACATTGTCTCCTACCTTCAGGCTGTGGGCTGTGAACCGTCAGTGGATATAAACGGATGCCTTGCTATTTTCAGAATTTCCTAATGGTTGACTCCAGGCAGCTCTCTGCTCTGCGTGTTGCCTGATTTGGCTTCTGTCTAAGAAGCTTATCTCCCCCTCAGGCATGCACAGAGAATCGAGTGTCTCAGCTAAGGCCCTGCAGTCTGTTCCTAGGGTCCAACAGCTTTAATATCAGCACGGAAAATCTTTATCTCACCTACCTGTAGGAACCATGTCTGATTTGTGAATAAAGACTTAAATTCCTTAAATCCAGGATGATGTTTAAGTCTAGTAAATTGTTACAAACCATTTTTCCCTTGCCTCAAGTAATCAGTAGCTTGAACTGATGTGTTTATTCTATTGTAGATAAGCTTTATGGGAAAATAAGATACTTTTGTTCTTACTCATATATTTTCCTTTTCTTAAAAAATGAACGTAGGAGCCTGGAGGAGGAGATAATGACATGCCCACTATGTTCCATAGCGATAGCTGTCGTGGAACATATTGGAAAACAAGCTTCTTTCCAGCTGTGTGGTTGAAAAACACTTAAAAACCAAAGGAAAGAAAAGTTTCTAGAAACATAAGAGCACAGTCAAACTTAAATAACCTATCAAAACCCCCTGGAAGGAGGGTTTTGCAGGTATGTGAAAATGACTATATGGAGAGGAGTTACCAGTTTTGATGAAGGAAGTACATCAGTCTGAAGAAGGCAATTGCATATTAAACAGTTGAGGGAAAAACATAGAAAAAAGCAGGACTGAAGGCAGCAACAATTTAGAGATGGCTTGAAAGAAATGAAAATAGACTAATAGATATCTACCTTTTATTGATGCATAAGTGGATACACAGAAATGTTTAGGTCATTGTTGTATCAGACCTATTCTGAGTAACTCACACTGTAAGCTTTGCTTTCTTCCCAGAAAGCAAGGATCCTGTACGACCAACAGTGTATACCTTGTAATGCTTGTATATCAGAACTTTTCTAAAATCTCAAGTAAACACTTTCTCAGAGTTTATGGAACACCTCTGGCAGTTCCCCCCAGATATTGCTGCATTAAAGAGCTCTAGCATTATTTATGACTAAAAAAAAACCAAAACCAAAACCAAAACCAAACCACAGAAAGAAATGTTGGGGGCTTTTAGTGGTAATTTTTTTTACCAGATACTTTCTGATAAATTGTAACATTTTTGGGCTGACCTTGCATATATGAATTGGCATTTGACTTTCTAAAAAAAAAAAGGTTTTCATATCACCTGAAATACAGTTCACAACTATGATCAGTGGATTGAGAAAGGTGAGGAGATTTGTGCTCTTGAAAGTTTATTACTGTAACTGAAGATGCTATTTATCAAAAGGGCCTGAAGACTAATTGCAGTGTTCATTTAACATGGAACGGTTTAAGATTAAGGTGGCTAATAATGAGAACTGCATATACCTAACTCTTTCAGAGGAAATAATGCATCTTCTGTGTACGGAATTATTTGTGCCATGACATTTTTAATGAACCACATAATCCAATTCCAAATTAAATTTATCACTTTTAAAGATATTTAAGTTATAATCAAAGAAAACTAATCATCAATGCCTTTCTGTCAAGTGAAACACAGTTGAGTGAACAGTGTTAGTGCAAGATCTCATTAGTAGTTCTGTAACAATTTGTAGCTCTTGGAAAATCGATTATCATACTTCATATGGAAAGATATATTTTGGCATTGAATGTCTGTATAGCTGGGTCTGTTACAGATGTGCTTCTCTCCACTCAAACATGGCAGAGAGTCACTAGATTTTGCAGAGCTGCCAGGTGTGAAGTTTCAGGGGATTAACAAAGAATTACATACCATTTCATGGAAGGCTTATTTTGCTAAAGAGAATACATTTTCTTGCGTCCTGGAAGGAATATAAGCAAAAAATGCTTTGATGTTGGCAAACGCCCCCCTGATCCCCTGCCAACTTCCCACCAAAATGGACATGTTGTGGGGAAAGTGCTCCCACTTCCCACTCCCTAATCCACTACGCACTCTCCCCCTCAAGAGCTGCACATCATCTCTCTTCTATCCATCCCCATGGTCCTCTCTCAGTATTCACTTCCACTTCTCTACTCAGTCACCCCATTACAATATTTAGTACATAGGCATTCACATTATATTCACAGAAGAAACCTTTTTTTCCTGCTTCAGGCTAGTCACAGCTATTGTATACTGAACTACAAAAAAGATTTGTGTAGTTAGAGGTGGGAAATGATCAGCTGTGGATGGATAATATACATAGGGATTTATGTGGATTAAGTTAAATTTTATTATTTATAAACTCCACAAGTATATTTGCATCAACTTTCATTTAGTCAGAGAAAATGTTATACTTCATATCTGCTTACATCTGGAGATAGCACATGGACTGCCAGTGAGCTTTAGTCATTGATATAATATAGCAACGCTGGCCTGGTTCCAGAAAATCCTCTGGTTAATGGGCATCAGATTGAATCTCTGCACTTCCATTATGTAGACTTCATGGAATATTATTGGACTGACAGTGTTCTTAAATAGAATAAAGTTATTTCAGACAAATATTTATATATACATAGAGACATTAAATTTTTTTCCACGTCATATATTTTATAACATTATTTGATGAAAATATATTAAATATATTTTCAAATCATGGAAAGTGCACATACCACAGATATCATTCTGTCTGTTAATAGGATTTTGCATGCATATTTCTTCTGAATAGACTTGCAAATTGAATTTCAAGCTTCCAAAGAAAAGTCAATTACTATGGGTGTAAATTTTTGCACCATGTCTGGTTTTTGAGTTACTCTGTCATTTTCATATTTGGAAAGAAAAGTACTGGGGTCTGTGCACAGGACTGGATCTCAGAGGATCTGTGTTTATTTCCTTGCTTTGCTATAGATTTTCTGTGACCTCCACTCTATTTTTTCTTCCAAAACTGAAAATGGTCCTTCTGAAGGTTTAATGTGATACAAGTAACACAGAAGAAGAAGCTAAGCAGATAGCTCAGAAAAACTCACAAGTCAGGCTGATTATATGTTTTACCCAAACTACTGAAGTGACACAAGAAGAAAACATGCTACTTATGGGAAACGCATCACTGAAAAGCCTGGATAACAACAAAGAACCACACCAATGTTTAAAAATGAGTTTTTTTACACTGAGAAATGTGACAATGGCCTGTTAATGTCCTGCTGCTGAAACAGCAATGATCTGTGGAATATATTTTAGATCTAAAGATACACAAAACCTGCTGTCACCATAAAAGTCACACTCTCAAATAATACTTCCTTTTACCTATTAAAACATTTTCATTGGTACAATTTAAAAGATGGTAAAAAACCCTATTTTTCTCTACTTAAAAAAAAAAAAAATTTTTGTGACAAGTTCCAACATTGGTTCCATAATGGTGATTAAATAAATCAATAGTCTCCACCTTAAAAAAAAAAAAAAAATAACATCACATCAAGGCCTCTGGCTCCAGGGTACCTACCTTGTTTGCCTGAGAAAACGCAAAGAAATAATACTATTGCTGAAACTAAATAGAAAAACTCTTGAACAAACAAGAGCTAAAAAATCCAGTACTCTGGAGACACTTGTAGTCTTTCAATTTTTAAAGGAGAACTATAAGAAAGACAGGGACAAACCCTTTAGTAAGGCCTCTTGCAGTAGGACAAGAGAGAATAGTTTTAAACTAAAAGAAGGTAGATTTAGACTATATATAAAGAAGAAATATTTTGCATTGAGGGTGGTGAAACACTGCAACAGGTTGCCCAGAGAGGTGGTAGATGCCCTGGAAAAATTCAAGGTCAGGTTGGACAGGGGTCTGAGCAACCTGGTTTTGTTAAAAATGTCTCTGCTCATTGCAGGGTGACTGGACTAGATGACATTTAAGACTACTTTCCAAAGCAAAATATTTTATGATTCTACAATTCCATAATTCTACTAAATTCACTGAAAACTCTCAGCTTCCAGGTCGAATAAAATCTAACAATTGTTAATTTACATTCAACAACCGAACTGGTTTCCCAAAACAAAGCCTGGAAAGAAAGAGTATTTTGGACAGCTTGGAAACTGTGCTACCTAGATTTGCATGAATCACAGGACCATGTCAGTGATTTATAGAATCATATACTCATAAATGGGTTGGCTTGGAAGGGACCCTAAAGATCATCCAGTTCCAAACCCCCTGCCATGGGCAGGGACACCTTCCACTAGACCAGGTTGCTCAAAGCCTCATCCAGCCTGGCCTTGAACTCTTCCAGGGATGGGGCATCCACAGCTGCTCTGGGCAACCTGTTCTAGTGCCTCACCACCCTCTCCATGAAGAACTTCTTCCTGATATCAAATCTAAACCTTCCCGCTTTCAGTTTAAACCTGTTACCCCTGGTCCTGTCACTACATGCCCTTGTAAAAAGACTCCCTCCAGCTTTCTCCAGCATTTGAAGTAATCTGAATAATTTCAATTATTCTTCCTCCTGTTTGCAACAAATTCCATCAGCTTCTTGCCTCTGAGGATCCATGCATCTGATTCTTTTTTGCATAACTGATATAATCCTGTCAACTTTTCCCTTGCTTGTTGCAGTAATAATGTACTTATACTCTCATTTTCTCATAAGATTTCCTGATTTCTTTCTCATGGCGGTTCCAATGTAAAGACTGTTCTCCTTAATTTTAACAACCAAACTCAGAAATCACCTTAACTCCACGATTCACTCACAGAAGTTAGGACGCTCTCTGTCCATCATCAGTTTTCACTTATACCTACACTAATCCCAAAGTCTTGCTCATCTCTTCAGCACTGCCTCTTCATTTAATCATATTCCCCCATGGATAGGATCAAAGGTAATATGTCATTGCAGCAATAGACAGCTTCTCTAAATAAAAGAATGACTAAATGCTGGAACATATTGTCATAGGAGGGTGAGGGTACATTCAACCTTTATAAGGCTTTTGAGGTACAAATAGCTAAACCAACTAAAAGTTGTATTTTCTCCATCACATGCTTTGCTTGGAACTGCTGGTCCTGTATCATGAGGAGGAAACAAGATGTGCATCCAGGCTGAAATTACTGCTGCTCAAAATTCAGCATCAGTATATATGCTTTCATTAACTAATATGTGGGATTATGGTGCCTGAAATCCCAACACATGGTAACTCTTCCTTTTTAATTCCTGATGGTCTGAGGACACAGGTCAGAGTGTGTCATACCTGTACAGCTCCTAAGAACATCAAACAGTGTTAACACACTATCAAGAATGGGCTAGGTAGAGTCTGCACAGAAAAATAGTAGGGGCTGTATGTGTTCTGAGAGTCTCTTTGGACTTCTGTTTCTATAGTTCTGTGATGCCACCATTGCCTCCATCTTTACTGCTAAGACCAGCCCTCAGGAGTCCCAGAGCCTGAAAACCATAGAGGAAGTCATGAGAAAGGAAGGCTTTGCCTCAGTTGAAGAGGATTGGGTTAGAGCTCAATTAATAAAACTGAACATCCACAAATCCATGGGCCCTTATGGGATGCACCAACGAGTGCTGAGGGAGCTGGTGGAAGTCATTGCTAGGCCACACTCCATAATCTTTGAAAAGTCCGGGAGAACAGGAGAGGTGCCTGAGGACTGGAGGAAAGCCGGTGTTACTCCAATCTTCAAAAAAGGCAAGAAGGAGGACCCAGGTAACTATAGGCCGGTGAGCTTCACCTCCATGCCTGGAAGGGTGATGGAACAACTTGTTCTTGGTGCCATCTCAAAGCATGTTGAGGAAAGGAAGCTTATCACGAGTAGTCAGCATGGATTCAACAAGGGGAAGTCATGCTTGACCAATCTCATAGCTTTTCATGATGGCATCACTAGATGGACAGACGAGGGGAAGGCAGTGGATGTGGTCTACCTTGACTTCAGCAAAGCTTTTGACACAGTCTCCCATGGCATCCTCACAGACAAGCTTAGGAAGTATGGACTGGATCATTGGACAGTGAGGTGGATTGGGAACTGGCTGGAGGAAAGAGCTCAGAGAGCTGTGGTCAATGGGGCAGAGTCTAGTTGGAG
>NW_010253201.1:0-1356 GCF_000690775.1 Eurypyga helias | reverse complement strand
ACACACGGCCTCACACATCCAGCCTTGTATGCCAACCCTGCACACCTGCCCTCACACACCTGCCTTGCACACCCAGCCTTGCAAATCCAGCCTTGCACACCCACTCTGCGTGCCTCACACACCGAGCCTCTCACGCCCACTCTGCATGCCTCACAAACCCTCCTTGCACACCCAGCCTCTCACACCTGGCCTCGCACACCCACTCTGCATGCCTAACACACTCTCCTTGCACACCCAGCCTCTCAGGCATGACCTTGCACGCCCACTTTGATGCCTCGCACACCTGCCTTGCACACCCAGCCTCGCACACACGGCCTCCCATACCCAGCCTTGTATGCCAACCTTGCACACCTGCCCTCACACACCTGCCTTGCACACTCAGCCTTGCAAATCTCGCCTTGCACACCCACTCTGCACGCCTCACACGCCTGCCTTGCACACCTAGCCTCTCACACCCGGCCTTGCACGCCCACTTTGCATGCCTCACACACATGCCTTGCACACTCAACCTCGCAAATCCAGCCTTGCACACTCATTTTGCATGCCTCATACACCTGTCTTGCACACTGAGCCCTTACACCCAGCCTCACACACCCACTCTGCATGCCTCACACACCTGTTTTGCACACCCAGCCCTGCACACACGGCCTCACACATCCAGCCTCGTACACCAGCCTTTCACACCTGCCCTTGTACACTCAGGCTTGCACACCCAGCCTTGCACACATGGAGACCAGGGCCCTGCCAGGGCACAGGGGGGTGTGCAAGTGTGGGAAGTGGGGTCGTGCACACCAGAGTGATGTGAGTGTGAATGAGTGTGTGTGCAGCATGGTGAGTGTGCAAGAGGGTGTGCTGGTGGCAGTGCACTGACTGGTGCTTGTGAATGTACACAAGGTTATGAGTGTGCAAAATGTGCTTGTGACTGCACATTGTTTCTCAAGAGCGTAAGCGTGCAAGGGGTTGTGCTTGCAATAGTGCACCTGCTGCTGCTCATAAGTGTACAGAGGATTGTGAGTGTGCAAGGGGTTGTGCTCATTGCGCACGAGCTAGCGCTCACAGGTGTGCCTGGGGGTGTGCGTGCAAGAGGTGCTCGTGACTGTGCACGACTGCTCTCAAGCGTGCACAGGGTTGTGAGAGTGCAAGGAGCTGAGCTCGCAGTAGCGCACGTGCTGTCGCTCACAGGCGTGCACGGGGTTGTGAGTGTGCAAGGGGTTGTGCCTGCGACTCTGCACACTTGTGCTCACGGTTGTGCACGAGGACGTGAGCGTGCAAGAGGCTGTGCCCGCAGCCCCCCCGAGCGTGCAAACCCAACCGCGCGTCCCCGCTCTCACACCCGCCCTCCCTTGCACACCCACC
>NW_010253200.1:1337-7856 GCF_000690775.1 Eurypyga helias | reverse complement strand
CCAGCGGCAAGGGGCTCCGGAAACGGGGGCTCCGGTCGCTTCTCCAGACCGGCCGTGGTACGGTGCGGGGCGCGTGGCGACGTGCGCGCCCTGTCCGAAGGGTCGCCCCGTGGGCGCTACACTGCTAGTCTGAGGTCGGGCCTGTTTCGCCGAGGGAACTGTTCATTTTTGGTTGTTAGGAGCGCCTCGGGCCTGGACAGCTGGTAGCGCCTGGGAGGTTCTCCGAGGCAAGCGGGCCAACTGCGTTTTCTTAGTGAGATTTTGACATGGTTCCTAGACCTTTGCTTTTCTGTTATTTACGTGTGTCGGGATCAAAACTATGTGTTCTGTTTTGATTGCGATCTGTTGTGGAATAAGCAATGCTTGCTGATTTGCGAAGGCTTACGGTTCTCTTAAGTCATGGAATGAGCTTTTTACTTGCTTAATGCAGCTTAGGCTGAGGGTCGGCATTTTTTGAATGCAGCCCCTAACTTCCAGAAAAAGAACTGGACTTAAAAGTCACAGTGATGGAGATAACACTCTTTAAGTAAAGTCTTTCAGTCGTTGATTAGTTTTTGCTTCCCAACAGCATCATTTACTGTGAGCTCTAAGGTTGAATAATTGCTGATAAGTTGCTGAGTTGGAGAGCCATCCCTGTAGAGGTGGTGGTTTTAAAAATAGAAATAAAAATGTCTGTTTTACAAAGCAGTTTAATCATGCCTCAGCTGATACAGCCCACTGTATTTGAATTGTGAATGGCAAAATTGGATGCCAAATGATAGAAAAAATTCTGTTGGTGCATTATAGGTAAATAATACAGTGTGCCCTTGTGGCCAAGAGGGCCAGTGGCATCCTGGGGTGCATTAAGAAGAGCGTGTCCATCCAGTCGAGGGAAGTTATGTTACCCTCCCCCTCTACTCTGCGCTGGTGAGGCTTCACCTGGAGTGCTGTGTCTAGTTTTGGGCTCCTCAGCTCAAGAAGGACAAGGAGCTACTGGAGAGGGTCCAGTGCAGGGCCACTGCAGTGATGAAGGGCCTGGAACACCTTCCACATGAGGAAACCCTGGGAGAGCTGGAGCTGTTCAGCTGGAGAAGAGGAGGCTGAGGGGGGATCTTGTTAACGCTTATCAGTGTCTAAAGGGTGGGTGTCAGGAATGGGGCCAGGCTCTTCTCAGTGGTGTCCAGTGACAGGACTAGGGGCAATGGCCATGGACTGGGAAACAGAAGGTTCAGCGTGAACAGGAGGAAACCCTTCTTCACTGTGAGGGTGACAGAGCCCTGGAACAGGCTGCCCAGAGAGGTGGAGGAGTCTCCTTCCCTGGAGGCTTTCCAAAGCCGCCTGGACTTGTTCCTGTTTGATCTACTCTAGGTGATCCTGCTCTGGCAGGGGGGGTGGACTAGATGATCTCTAGAGGTCTCTTCCACCCCCTACCATTCTGTGAATCTGTGATATGCCCTTCACAGTCATCCATTTTACATCCATAGGTTGTGTACTTTGCTGTATCGTTCTGGGAGTATATTTAGCTCATCACTACCAAAATAAGACTTTAGGCCTTTGTGCTATTATTGAATGGTAGTCTCTTTTTAGAACACTGATAGTACTGATAAAAATGAAAAATATCTGTCTTGGGTTGCCATCAGTTTGGGATATTTCTGACTGTCGTGACTGTGTACCAAGAGATACAATGGAAAACACGAAATTGCTAGTCTGTCATGCAGCAACTTCAAGGGAGTATGAATTTGTGATGTCATTGGGCAGTCAAACTAATTTTACATCTTGATTTCTCCTTGTGAATGGGAATGTTTGTGAATGTTGTACAGAGTTTGAGTGATAAAACTTAAAAATAACTTAAGTCTCACTTAGAAGCAGAACTTAAGGAGCTCAACTTAATTTTGTATTAACCATTTGGAGAGTACCACTGGTGTCTTGTCATAATGTTACTAAGCTACAACAGAATATTCCTAGAGAAGCTGAATTTAATTTAATTTAATTTAGCTGGCCTTAAGTATGATCTTGAGAAGTAGTTGTAGTGAGGGTAGGTAAAATGTTTTAGGGCAGTGATGGATTTGTCATCCTATGTGTACATCTGTGTCATGGCCCTGAAAGGTGCCCTGTTTTGCTGTGGAAGTTATCAAGGCTGTTAAGACACAACCACCTGAATTAAATCAGCAACTTTCCTGTGCTTTGAGCTGTCTGGATGCTATGTTTTACTGCATGTAAACTTGTGCTGCCATGTGCAGCTTTTCAGTAGCTCTTCCTAGGAGTGATGCTGGATGGCATGATTTCCTTGAAGATCCCTGTTTTTGAGCAGAGGAGCAAGATTGGTGTCCAGTATAATGCAACAAAAAAACCTAATGAAGCCTAAAAAGCGGGTTGACTGCAACTTTATATTATGCAAGCGTGAATGCTTTGCATATTCATTGTAGGAAAAACATGCTTGTTGTGGAGTTCAGTATGTACCCAAACAGCCAGCTATAAGGAACAGTGTGTGTGTTTGATGTTTGGCTGTCATAAATATGAAGAACAGTTATCAGGGAAGCAGAGGTTTTAGGAGCTCTGCCAGTCAAAGCATCCCATCTGCCAATACCCAGTGCCTGTTGGCTTTCTGAAATTATTAAAGGTGTGTCTGGGTAATGTAGGAGTGCTATGGTCAAGTAGTAAAATCTAGGGTAATTTTGCACTTGAAAAATGACTGCATAATGGTCTGATCTGGGTTTTATACCTCCTTCTAATGAGTTCATGTTTGCTGTATGGGTAATGCATGTATCTTTAAAATACTAGAGCTGGAATAATGTTTTTAATCTTGAACTTCTTGCTCTTTTTCTGCAATCTCACTAGTAATAAAGATTCCAGTGTTACATATGTGGTTCTGTTTCCATGGCAGTTGTACAAAAGAAGCTGAGTGCAGAACCTCTCCCTGGATTTTTAACTTAACAGTTCACATTTCTGCTGGTTGCCAGTAGAAATATTGGTAACTTTAACAAAATAATAAAACAAATGAAATATTTTTGAATAAAAGGGAGAAGTTCCATTGAGTTGAAATTACCATTTTTAAATCTCCTTCAGAGTAAAAACTTCTCACTTCCAGCATTGTTCACTGTATATGTTTGATATTGCATATTGAATTTTTTTTTTTAAGACAAAAGTGTTGTATGAGAACTTCTAATGATAACTCATTTTCTTTCAGACACTACTTCAGTTAGCTGGCAGTCGGGGTGCATCGGAACATATTTTACCTTTTTTGGAAGTATATCGAATCTCCATCCAAAGCTTTGCTAATGCACGACCTTACTTGACTACAGAATGTGAAGATGTTCTTTTGGTACTTGGCAGGCTAGTGCTGTAAGTTTTTGTTATTTTTTTTAAATACTAATGTATCAATTTACAAAATCACTGTACTTTATAAATGAAAGGGCAAGTTGTTGAAATAGTGTAATACTCATTTTGACAGCTGTATTTACGATTTATTATTTAGTGAATGTCTTTAGTACTTTTTTAATCATGCCATCGAATGTATGTTAGCATTTTGTTAATTGTTAGCAAGTGGTAAGGTTTTGTTCTGTATTTGGATAATTGTGCAGGTATTGGCAAAGTTCTGGTTTTTTCCTAAACATTCTGAAAGTTATTATATTCTGTAGAAAAAGCTTGGTGTGGTCCTCAGTAAACAGAAACTTTAATATTAGACCTTCATGCATGGATTAATAAACTTGTATCACTTGTTCTGCAGTTGCTGCTTTTGTGTGTCCTCTCAGCTGTAATGCAAGGTAGCTCTGAACATGTTCCTTTCTGAAAAAGATGAGCTGTTTTGTATTTATGGCAATTTAAGTTGTGTGTGTGAACTGTTACAGGGCAGCAAAACAGTAGAGTAATTCAACCTGAGCTCTTTAACAAATGTCTATAGACATGACTTAAAACACAGCAATTCTTCAAACAGGAGAGGGAACTTTTTTATAGTCCATCAGCTAAGTTGGAATAAGTTGTAGTTCCTCTAAGTCTGTGTTAAGTGCAAAGCAGCTATCTAATTGAAGAGTGTAGCCTGAGGGCTTTTCATTACATTGGCTAATAATCAGCTACCCTTAGTCTGAGAAGGATAACTTGATAGGTTATTCATTCTTGGCTGGTAAGGTTTCATTTGAGGGGGGAGGCTGAAGACGTGGAACCTTGAATATGAAGATCATAATGAAATAAAGTCTGTCACAGTTTTTCAATGGGCTATTTTTTCCTTTGTTATCAGTAGCATACTTGCTTTGTGGTTTCAAGTAGTGTGTTTTTTTCGAGAAGGATTTTGTAATGAACTCCTTGGTCAAATGCTTTTTTTGTGATGTACTAACTTGCAGTATAAATCAACAGCTCAGAACCACATATGTCTATATGATGTCTTGATTTTTTTTTTCCTGGAGTTACGAGAATTATGTGAACTAGGAGTGTGTTATTTTTGGGTTTGGGTTTTTTTTAACCTTCTGACAAGAAGGGAAAATATGTGAAATCAGGAAAGTCTGTCTTAAATTCCTAATATGGAAACTGAAGACTTAAATTATTTACTTGGTACATAATACATGTATTTTTGTCAAAATATCTTAATTGCTTTTGCAGACTGTCCCTTCATTGATAGAGTATTCTCATCATCATATTATCATTAATTAGCTTGTATATTCTGCTGTTTCCTGCTCATGTCACTTAAGGTTTGTCTTTCGCTGCCTTTGTATGCAGGTCATCCATAACTGGACTAATTTTGATATATTTTGAAACTGTTACATGCTTTGGGATGGGAATCATGATTTTGTGTCAGAATTGCTAATCAAAATTTTCTCTTGTTGAGAAAAATACGGTGTCTTGCATCTTTCAGTGTGAGGAGTTTGTTAGCTATTACTTGTGTATTCAGAAAACTTTGTGGTGGAGGACAACAGAGAGGCTGACTTGCTGGAATCTCCCCTGTTCTTGTCATGATCACATTTGAGAGGAATCTAAAGAATGAGAAAAAGGTTGCAGATAGGGTGAGGTAAACGCATACCTAACTGAACTCTCCCACGTTTTTCTTTTGCATAAGGGTTTCCAAGGGAGGGAGAGAGAAGTTAGAGCAGGGAATTAAAGATTAAAATTAAGTTCCATGAAGGAGTAAGACTAGTTTCTGGTTAGGAATGTGAAAGCATACTGTTACCGTGTAACTGGTTTCAGCGTGGAGAAGAGAAGGCTCTGGGGAGACCATATAGCACCTTCCAGTACCTGAAGGAGCCAACAAGGGAGCTGGGGGGGACTTTTTACAAGGACCTGTAGTGACAAGACAAGGAGTAATGGGTTTAAACTGGATGCGTGGAGGTTTAGATTAGATATCAGAAAGAAGTTCTTCACAGAGAGGGTGGGGAGCACTGGAACAGGTTGCCCAGAGAAGCTGTGGATGCCCCATCCCTGGAAGTGTTCAAGGCCAGGCTGGATGTGGCTTTGTCTAGTGGAGGGTGTCCCTGCCCATGGCAGGGGGGTTGGAACTAGATGATCTTTAAGGTCCCTTCCAACCCTAACCATCCTGTGATTTTTGGGGGGACACTTGGTTTATGCACAGCTGTCATACATGCTGTGTATTTTCAGACTTGAACCCTGATGAGAAATGAAATGAGCAAACTTCCTGTTTCAGAGAAAAAGTGCTCTACTTAACTATTAAAACCCTCTTCCCTTCCGACATCTCACCTGAAGAACAGGAATGTTCTTCTTGGCTGTGCTTTGGTCAGGTAGAACTCAGACTGCTTTTTTCCACAGCACAGTACATTCCCCTCACACCCAGTATTGCTATACCAAAGGTATTGCCTCTAGAAGAATTAATAAAGAATTAGCCATGTCAAACGTGTCTTTCACTGAGATTTGGTTAGCTGGATACCCTTGTAAAACTTAGGAAGCTCTTGAAACTGTTTTTTCTATCAAACTTTTGTGAGTGCTTTTTTTATTTCCCTGAGGATACTGTGTGAGGAGGTAACATTTATGTTACCATCAGTATGAAAATTTTATGTCTATAGGCAAATTGTTTATATGGTCCTAAGATTAATAGATCAAAGTTTAAAAAAAGTGGAAAGAATTGGTCCTAGTTCACATTGTTTGCCAGTAGATAATATTTAACTGCTTTCTTTTTCCTGTTTGCTTTGATGGCACTGGTCTGAAAGGGAGTTTTTACGTCTTCAGGAAGGTGTTAGTAAGCTTTTTCAACCATAAAAAGAGAAAGAAGATCTGAAGGTTATCTGGTCTAAGCCAAACTGAAATCAACTGATAAAGCCTATCTACCTCTTCTTCAGTTGTATCTCACCTACTGATTGTACCTACTGTGTCTAACACACATGGCTTCCCCGAAGAGTGTTCTTGCTTTCCGTAACATCTCTGTGAGGAGGCACAGGTGACTGTTTGTTGCTTTGTCCATCTAACGAAGCATTTCTCAGCCTAATAATCTGTTGGAATTTGGTTCACTGACTTGCATTTACCAATCTGCTGTCTATCATTAAGAACTAAGTCAATGCTTAACAAATGTAGGATAGTTCCTGGCCACAGGTGTACTATTCC
>NW_010253200.1:0-1324 GCF_000690775.1 Eurypyga helias | reverse complement strand
TCCTGCTGATCATCCAGTGTATAATTAGGCATCTCTTTAGGAAGCTTAGGATAAGAAAAGTCTTCTAATATGATCTAAAGATGGACAGAATTCTGAAAGCTTTTAAGATTTTCTTCTTAAAAATTCTGTTTTAAAATAATAGTGAATGGGGTATAAGGTGATTTCAGAATAATTGTATGCAAACAATGTGTTGATTTTTCTCTAGAATTACTTCTTCTAAAATAAAGAAATTCAAGTCTAGGAAACCTTCTCCTAAAAGATACTTTGAAGTTGAGTGTTTGAGATGAATGATGTTTTTTATTAATTGAATTATTCAAGTACCTGTTATAGTCTATTTGCAAAAACTGTGATTAAAGTTTGGAATTGAGTTTTGTGTAGGTATTGTGGTGGTACTGGTGAGTAGAGTGAGGTAGAAAGGCTTGACTTCCTGAAGTGATCCTGGTACTTCTGGTCTTAGCCATCCTACCTAAATTATGTGTAATTGTGTTAGTAGGATATGGGCTTTCAGGGATAGAGGTATATTTTTAAGTGTTGTATAATAAAGACCAAAAAGAAGAATTAAGCTAAACAGACATTCTTCAACCTTGCCAGTAGGGAAGGCTGGCTAGTCTTTATGCAGCTGTGTGTTTGAGTCAATCCTTGTAACAAAAAATTTCAGCAATTGACTTAGATTTCTAATTATTTATGCCAAGGAGATTGTAATTGCAGTATCCTGGATATTACTTTTGCAGTTGTGCTGTAAGTTGTATTACATGGTGGCTATATACCCGGAGCTCCAGATTTCTCATGGAATGATTTCCAAACTTGATGTTGGGATCCTGAAGAAGACTTAAGGACTTAAAACCATTTTCAATTCTTGGTTCAGCTCAGTCCCCTGTTACTACAACAGGTGATAGCTAACTCTTGAGGCATAAATTCAGCCCTCTTGTCTCATAGACTGTCATTTCACTCTGTATACACAATGCTTTGAAAATTCTGGTTCTGGATTTTTTTTTTTCTACTGTCCAAATAGTTAGCACCTTAAGGCTACAGAAAAATTATTTGTAAAAACTTATTTTGCCTTTTTGTTTATAAACGTGATTCTTTGTATAACCAATATCATACATAAAAAAAATTCATTTTCTACAGAAAGTATTTCCAAGATTTAAGAGTGGAAGTAGATAGGATTGGCTGACTTTAAGTCTGAAAATGAGATATGCATCTGTTGTGGCTTAACTCCGGCAAGCAAAATACCACAAAGCTGCTCTAAGACCTCCCCCCCACTTCCTCCAGTGAGGCAAAGAATTGGAGGAAAAAACCAAGCAAGCTCGTAAAATTGAGATAA
>NW_010253199.1:52173-68931 GCF_000690775.1 Eurypyga helias | reverse complement strand
CTATGATTCTATGATTCTATTACCAAAGATTGACCAACTAACACCATTTGCCCTAAGAAAGCAATCAATACTGTTTAATCCTTGCCTCACTCTCCTTTAAGACACAGGCATCAGAGCAAGAAGCCTGCAGGCTTCCAGCATGTAAGAAAAGAGATCATCAGTACCAATTTAAAACTTCTTTTGCATTAAGAGTGCACAAAGGGAACAAAACGTGAGTACATCCTCATTTAGACAAGCTGTTGCTGACTTTTTCTAATTAACAACGTTAATATATCACAACTGTAGAGGTTATCTGCAGAAATATCACACATCTCTAAGTACTGAATAATGTACCTAGAAGAGAATTATGCTGATTTCCACTGAACAGTTGAAATAAAACTGTGTGGCTTACGAAGAAAACCTCACATGAAACTTTTCTCATATTGCAAGTGATTTAATACACTCATTTTTCATGGCAGAACTTACCACAGAGTAAAACATAATACAGATCTCTTCCTTCAAAAGACAGTAACAGCATGTAAATATTTAAACAGTTCATTTCTTAAAACAGCAGGAGACAATGAAAAGGAAAGACAAAAAAAAAATCATAGGTGGTTTTGTGTAAAAATTGAAACTCTTTTAGTTAGCAAATTAGTAAGCATAAACTATAAAATGTAGAAATTCCAGGAAGACAAAAAGTTTTAATGATTCCAGAGACTACAGTTGAACATTAATTAGCAAATAAAATATTGTAATGACCCTGCAATACTGAAAGCTGTATAAACAATGGCACAGAAGCTGAACAAATGAACACACAGGCATACGTACAACAGTGAGCTGAAAATTTCCATTTAAATATTTGTACATGGCAGTATTCAAGAAATGCAATAATTTTTCCTCCTTTAATGTTTGCATCTTTGTCAGCCGCCAATATAATTTTCTGCTTTTTAAAGTCAACTTTCAGATTTCAGACACTTAGTCTTTATTGAGCAGCTCCTAAAAATACTACCTCTCTTGAAACCACTGCAGGTACTTCTGTCAAGAGTACTTACCTATGTAAGATGTTGAACCAGATAACAATTGCACAAAATAACCAGACTTCAGATCCTTGTGTGCAATTCCCCATATTTAAACCCATCCACATATTCTCCTGTATTTACTATGTATAGTAAATAGAGGAGTGAATATACCCATACCTTCTGTCGTGGGAAGTAGGTCTTTTCCTTCGCTCTTTGTTTCTGTCAGTTTCTCTGTTCTCAGCAACACTTCCGCAAAGCTTTCCAAAGAATTGTTCTGGTATGTGCCATAGCTGACTTCAGACTAGAAGTAAAATAAGATAACTGACACATGCGCACTGTACCCTGCAGTTATATTTAGCTCACTTGCATCAGATGCAATTATCTACCTCGGTCCCAGCATTTGCTTTCCTTTCTGTTTAATGTTGGAATTTTTCCTACTGTTGCACAAGATTTCAAATCCTTGCAAGTCACGCAAATAATCCAAAACCCATATTGTTCATTAATCATAAGATCTCCACAAAAAAAGAAAAAAAACACTTCTGAATTCCGCAACAGGAACTTACTTCTGCAACATATGGATCAGCAATCAGAGACTCATAAAACGGATGACAGCCTTGCTTTTCCACAGCGACATTTTCTCCAGGCCCACTTTTTAAAACATCTCCAAATTCTTGGCCCTGGGAAAAATAAGTATAGTTGAGCCTAGCCATAAAAAATGCTCATTAAAAAGTCTGTAACTGCTGCTCAGAGGGAAGCAACTGTAAAGGAAAATATCACTAAAATCAGGGAGAGAAAGATAGGAATCATCTTATACAAACCAATGCTGAATAAGGTCCAGTATTCTAAAAAAAAAAAAAAGAGAATCATGCTCAAAAGTAGCATCAGAGAAACCAGTATCATAAAAATTATGGAGAAAGTAGAAGAGAGAAACTGAAAAAGAACAGATTTGAATATACAATGACAGTATTAAAGAGTGGACTTCACTGTGCTTTCTTCCCCAAAGTTCTGAAGTTCTGCCAAATTTCAGCTATGCCTTCTCACACTACACTAAAGCAGGAGAAAAGAGTTTAGAAAACAAGAAAAGGAAACAGCTTTAGACCACTTCTTTCGTTGGGATTCCCTTGCAAACAATCCCTTGATGTCTCTAGTCCATCTATCAGTTTGAGGTCTTCAGTTATCAGATCCCTACAAAGGAGCCCAACTGTTACACCACTGTATGAGTGCACATGTAAACATCTGCAGACACATCTGCAATCCCTTACATGTAATGGCCGAAGGTAAGTTAATGATCTCTTCCACCACTGTCCATCACTGACAGCATGCAGCATGGCTTTTGTAGTCATAGTTGTGTTAGACAACACCTTCATGGTTTTTGATGTCGTCCAGTACAACAAATCGGCAGACTGGCTAGAGGAGGCCTTGGTTTCATCCTGTGAGCATATCCACACACAACAGCAAGTGTTAGACTCATGCTTTAATCAGGCTAATGACCTAAAGCCAAATGCATTAGGCACACTATGTTAATAACAATTTTAGTGATCATTAATTAAAGCAATAGCTGTTGTAAAAACAAACAAAAGAGAAGTTAAATATGATTTAGAAGTTTCAGTCTGAAGTGGCATCATCAACAGAACATTTTGTCCCTAATTCAACTAAAATCTCTTGTTTCCACAGACACCACCTGTTTTGAATTCCAAAGTTTATAATGGTAAGGTTTTACACAATTGTCAAATGCTTCTGTTAAAATAATGATCTCTCTACAAATGAGGAGATTGAGCATGCTAAAATTAACATTTAGCAACTCAGGAAAGGTGATCATAGAGACAATCTTGTATTTGTACAAAGGTAGCATTAATTAAGTTGAATTCCCAGTAGAGGAAATGAAGAGATGTAAACATTCAGCTCCACATCAAACGAAAAAGAATCATCAAGATTTGAAATTCTGCAGTTGGCACTTAAAAGATGCTGAATATAGAAAACCTAAGACTGCAAAAAAGAAGGGAGACCCCTGCCTATTCACAATCCCAAACTGTACCTGCAATACAAGCACAAATATCTCTACAAGTTATCCTACAAAGTATCTTCTCTCCATCTCAGTAAACTCTCATGTAAGTCAATTCTTAAAAGTACAAGACATGTTCCACAAATGGAGGTTTCTGTACCAGGTCTTCCTCATGTAAAAAATTTAAGTAATACCCAGAACATCTATGTTGGTTGCTCTGTACTATTCCACTCTGGAAAGGTTTGTGTTAATTGCATGCTTTACAAAGCTTACACATTAGACATAAATATAAAATTACCTTGCTAAAGTAAACACAGTCTTCAACAACAGAAAACATTTTCCTCCGTACAGCAAAATTCAACTTCTTTATATACAATGTTTCTCCCTAACAACTTTGTTATTCATTTCCCTGTACACTGATGTGTACTGAAATAGAAAAACTCAACCCGTATAACTGGACGTGAGATATTAGTTGACAACTTATTAACTCATGACAGAATTTCAGACATCAGAGCAAAAGGATGCCATGTTCAAGTGAATTACGTCCCACCATAACTTCAGTGACAATACGTATCAGCCTCAATAAGGCAGAATTTCACTGTAGACAAACTTATTTTTAGTACCTTGTACTGTAGTATGCAGTAAACAACTGCTTCAAGCTGACCACTGAAGTAGCAGGTCTGTCTTACATCCTTCTCTCCATTAAGGCTTCATCATTTATTTCAAATTTCTCTGAAATTATACTTTGCATTTCTCAGACAAGCCACTAATGAATTTACTGGCTAATCTGGAAATTTTAGCTCTTACTTCACTAAATGAAGAAACTACATTGCATACAGAGGGACAATGAGCCACAAAGGACAATCAGAGGGCTGGAGCACCTCTCCCACAAAGAGAGGCTGCGAGAATTGGGCTTGTTCAGCCTGGAGAAGAGAAGGCTCCGGGGAGACCTTACTGCAGCCTTCCAGTACCTGAAGGGGCTACAAGGAAGCTGGGGGGGACTTTTTACAAGGGCCTGTAGTGACAGGACAAGGGGTAACGGGTTTAAATTGAAAGTGGAGAGGTTTAGATTAGATATCAGGAAGAAGTTCTTCCCGGAGAGGGTGGTGAGGCACTGGAACAGGTTGCCCAGAGAAGCTGTGGATGCCCCATCCCTGGAAGTGGTCAAGGCCAGGCTGGATGAGGCTTTGAGCAACCTGGTCTAGTGGAAGGTGTCCCTGCCCATGGCAGGGGGGTTGTAACTAGATGGTCACCAAGGCCCCTTCCAACCGAAAACATTCTATGATTCTACCAACTGTAAGAAGCCAGAATTTTCAGTCCTCTGAAAAGTACAAAGCAACAGAAAACTATGTCTTGTGGCTTAGTGGGGTGGGGGAGCATTTCACGTGTGCCCCCTTAATAAACCATACTTGGTACTTGGTACAAAAGCTTTTTGTAATTTCTCTGACATGCACCAACAGAACACAGATTTCTCTCTCTGCTTCCATTTTCAACCACATGCTGCAGGATACAACTGATTCTTAATGGGGAAAAAGATAATACAAAGCCAAACAGAACCAGGAAACCCCCAACACCCTTCCCCAAAGTTCCAAACTGCATTGCAGCAAAACACATTTTTTACAATAAACCTCCTTCAGTAGTGTGAAAGCTAATGAGCTAACTTGTATGCTGGTGTGTCTGCTTCTATAGCTCTACTGCGATCAGATAAACTCTTATTGATTTTTTTCTAAGAAAAAAAAGGTCTAAAAATAATTTCAACTCTTTCGAGTAATTACAGTCTTTTCCCCAAAAATAAAAGTTCTGTTTTCTGAAAAGCCATTCCTTTGAGTACCTGCAACAGCAACACTTTCAGGCTATAATTTTTGCTACCCTGAATCAATTTCTCATAAAATAAATTATTTCTTAATGATTGCCACAGGTCTCATTTTAAAAGGACAACGCAGAGGATACAATTAAAGTGTAACCTCAGGAAGAAGTTATATTCTGCGGGTTAACAGGGGTGTTTGGTGGAAATCATTTTCTTATATTATTTCTTCGTGATAACCTTATAAAAGTAAGCATTTCTCATTAAAAACAAAATAATAGTAACAACAATTTATTAATTCTAAATTAGCATCTTAAAGTTGTTTTATATCTAAATTGATATAAGAAAAGTCTGCCAACAAATTCTGAATTATCAAGATACTCTAAAACAACAACTGAAGTATTTACATGTGTATATATATACATATACTCATACAAACACATATGTAATCCCAAGCAGTATAATGCAAGGACAAATAACAAAGCCGACTATTTTTTAAATAAGCTACAGAAGAGACACTCATGAATTAGAATACCTGTAACCTGGATTTTTTTTTTGAGGAGGGGGGATGGGGTGTCTTTAGTGACCATTAGTCAAAGGCAAGCAACAAAACATGCAATATATACACTTTACACATTAAAAGTCATTATGCATTTGCATTACAAAGGAAAAAAACAAGGTGAAACAGATCTGTTTGTAAGACAGAACATCAAGTATTAGTTTTACTTTTTCTTTTTCCCTTTTTAGTACTCCCCTTAGGAAACAGGAATTTAAAATAGTGTCTTTTACATAACTCTTCATGTTTATTCTGGATTTAGGGCTTTGTGCCTTGGACTTTGGTTTGGGTTTCTGGGTTTTGTTTTGGGGTGGTTTTCCTTTTCCTTTCCTTTCTGTAGTGTATGTTACAGCTAATGAACCCATCTGATTCAAAACTGCAATCCTGCAAAGATAAACCTGACCCTAAATGAGAGACTACTGAAAAGATTCAGCCTAAGATGACACTAAAATTCAGATGCCACTGGATGCCACTAGAACTGAAAAAATATCCAGCCTTACGCATACACAATGCATTTGATTCAGCTGCTCAAACACAGGCTTTGATAACTGTCTGAGATATAGAACCGTAATTAAGATAGCTGCTTAACACTTGTAGATCTGACAGAGAATCTAGACTTTTTGGGTCAGTAGCTAAAGGACAGGGATAACTTAGGGCATCTCAAATTACTGGTATCTATGATTAAGTAACTGAATCAAGAACTTAATGTTTTATTATCCACATTATTCTCTTCAATGATCTAATGGCTAATTATCTGCATTATTCTCTACGCACCACTGACAGTTTTGTCCACTGATTACAAAAGGAGTTTAAATAGTGCACAGAGTTCCACAATGAGATTTTTCTCCTCCTCCGCAAAATCTGAGCGAGACTTTTCTCCCTCGAGTCGAGGGAGGGGATTCTCCCCCTGTACTCTACTCTTATGAGACCCCACCTGGAGTGCTGCGTCCAGCTGTGGAGCCCTCAACATCAGAAGGATATTGACCACTTGGAGCAAGTCCAGAGGAGGCCACAAAGATGCTCAGAGGGCTGGAGCCCCTCTGCTATGGGGACAGGCTGAGAGAGTTGGGCTTGTTCAGCCTAGAGAAGAGAAGGCTCCGGAGAGACCTTATTGCAGCCTTCCAGTACCTGAAGGGGCTACAAGGAAGCTGGGGGGGACTTTTTACAAGGGCCTGTAGTGACAGGACAAGGGGGAATGGGTTTAAATTGAAAGTGGGGAGGGTTAGATTAGATATCAGGAAGAAATTCTTCTCAGAGAGGGTGGTGAGGCACTGGAACAGGTTGCCCAGAGAAGCTGTGGATGCCCCATCCCTGGAAGTGGTCAAGGCCAGGCTGGATGAGGCTTTGAGCAACCTGGTCTAGTGGAAGGTGTCCCTGCCCATGGCAGGGGGGGTGGAACTAGATGATCTTTAAGCTCCCTTCCAACCCAAACCATTCTGTGATTCTACGAAACATCAGTTGCAGCATTACTTTTCCCCTGAGATTTCAAAGACCCTAGGTGGAACAGTTCCCAGTACATGCTACATAAATAAAACATTCCCTAATAATTTCTAACCAGCAGAGATAAAAATGCATGACATATCAAGTAAATGTACACAAATGTTTTAAAAGATACTGTCTTTTCACAGATCTAATGCTTGGGAAAAATGCAAATGCAAAGAAGATGCTAATTCTCTGTTAATCGGAAATTTTGTTTTCCTTTAGCAACATGTAAGGAAACCATTCCTATAATTTAATTCCTATAATATAATTATAATTCCTATAATACATGGCAGGTGTCCCTGCCCATGGCAGGGTGGTTGGAACTTTAAGGTCCCTTCCAACCCAAACCATTCTATGATTCTATGATTCTAATTTGAAGATAGTCTCCTCTAGAAATTATGTCTGCTCTCCGACCAAAGAGCTGGCTTTCAAGGAAATGTAAAACTGCAAATATCTCTTGTGCTGATGTGCCACTTCACAGTAATTAAGTTTTCACATTTGGGTATGTAAAAGATAATGATTTTATAAGACATCATGCATATTTTAAGTATTATGAAGCTTTTAGTCAGCTTTTACTCATTTACAAGGCAATTGATGGCTACTGTTTCTACTTTTACACACAACACAGCATGTCATGACTAAGCATTATCTTTTAATCTAATAATGTTAGCAGTAATATGCTTTTCGTGAATCAAAATCTTACTTTTCTCACTGCGATATTTTGCTTGAAAAGCAAAAGTTCAGCTGTTGAGGCATTGAGTAGCACACAAAAAGAAAAAAGGCTGGGGAAACAATATTTGCTTAAAAGTAATCTGCTATGTTGGAGATTCCTTAGAATAATTTATCCAAGGGAACCCATGAGTTCAATCAATAGTGACAAGCTGGCACTAAGGTAATGAAGTACATCCTCGTGTAAATGCATTAGTTCCTGCAGAATAATTACATGTATCTTTATCATAGCAATCAGGAACTTCACTGGTAGTAGGACCACCAAAAAATTACAGTGAAGTTATACTGGAGTCAGTATGACAGCAGTGTTAATTAACGCATTTCTACGCAAACTGTATGTAAGACACGTAGCCAGCTGCTATCAGAGTTCTGCAAGTTTCATGGGGAAAAAAGTTTCAGAGGAAAAGCTTAAAAAACCCAAAAATTTAGTGAGTTAGACATCTCTAGAGAGGAGTTCATCAAGAAAAGAATGACTGACAAATATGACCAGATGGTGATGTAGGCTGCATAATAAAAAAATGCTACTGGCAACTAATGAGTCACTAATAGATAAAGGTAAGAAGAGGTAGAAAAAAGTCACCAAAACTTTGAATGGGAACACCTATTTTTAATGCAGCAGAGAAAAGGATGCCCAAACACATGTATGCTAGAAGCAGCTTAGTCAAGACAAGGAAGATTACATTTAGTGCACCAATTTGATAGGTATGAATAAGTGAGAAAGAACAACATTACTCAACTCCTTGAGAAAAGGGTGCTGAAAGTTAATCAGGGCATAAATGAAAAAGGGAAAATAAAAAAATCTTATGGTTGTTTTTTTCTTTGAAGAAACTGAAATTCTGTGCAAGACAAAGAAAGTGAAGCATGAGAAATTAACTGAAGTGGAACTATGGGAATTGCAGTTATGGAATTCAGTTAAGTCAGAGAAACTGAGTTATTGAATATATTGCTTTTCTAACATTTCAGATGTCTGTAACAAAGGAAGGATTATACAGTGACTAAATTCTTGGCTATATTTCCTCCTGTGTCATTGCAAGAAATGAAAGAAGTTATAAATCCCTATTAAGTCAACTGGGAAAGAACAAAAAGACAGAATTAGCAAATATACAGAAGTCATTTCATAGTGCAGCAGTCTGAAATATGACATGCCAAGGAGCCGTATTAAAACACAAAGAAAAAAAACCTCCATGCAGTAACATATAAACCTGCCAGGTCAACGGCCTGTCTACTTCCAATTCTAAACAGACAACCAACCACAACTAAGGTTAAAAAAAAGAAAGCAGAGATATACAGGGGAAAATAAGAGTCAGTTTTCTGAGTGTGAATTCCCCAGCATAATGAAAATTGCTTCAGATAGTTAATTAGTGAGTTTACTCAACTCAGATAAACCCCTGGAATTCTGAATCATTTATATGCATGTATAATTGTTCCGTCACAACATAGCGTCAGGAGTACTGCTGCACATGAATGGCAACGCATGACAAATATGTTATATACATATATCAAAATATTGTAAACTTATGTATTCGCACCCACATTAGAAGGCTCCGTAATTTTATTAACATCTACTTAATCTTCCTCTCAGAGATTCATTTATCAATTTCTAGAAAAAGCATTCTTGCCAGTGAACAGACCTGTTCTTCATACCAGTAACTCCAGCAGAGACAGTGTTTAGCTCTCATTCTCTGAATAGTTTTCAGTACTAATTTACTTTTCTGCCCTTTTATTTTTTGCATATGCAAACACGTATATGTATGTTTACATACTACATATGCATACAAAGTATGCATGTATGCCTATACATATATGAAACACATATACAAAAAAGAGGCATTTAGATAGAGGTTACCTATTCCCATTCCAATGACATGAAAAAGTATGCTTTTTCAAGCCACATGGTGTTAAAGGCAGACCAGCGTGTCCCATCTACAGCTGTCGTTAGTAAAAACTACCGAAGGGTGTAACAACATTAAAGAGGTTGCTATTTAGATACTTTTCTCAAAAAGCCAGCCTTGCAACATGAACCACCTTTTTTCTTTCTCTATTCTTTTCTCTTTAAGGCCTTTTCACCCCTTCCCAAGATCTATTTATCACCTGGAGAACTCAAACTGAAAACAGAGGAAAAAAATAAACTGAACTTAGAAATTTTCAACTCTGAAGAGGATGAAAGACATTCCTGTCTTTCATAAATAGGTTATTAGATCTTCTTGAAAGTACATTTCTCTCTTTAAATTGTACACGTACACACTTAAATGTGTTAAACTAATAAACATGAAAGGTAGAAAGAGTAACAACAGACTTTTTTCCTGCTGCCCTGCCTCTATTTCCCACAAAACACTCCATGTTCCTTCTAATCTTACACAGAGAAGTAATTTCACATGCATTATATGACAGTTATAAAATGGCAAAGAGGTCAAACTTCATGATGCACAGAATAAAGGGGAAAAATAAGTTTAAATTCAAGATAATTTTTAATTGAATACAGAGCTCAGTTTTACTTTCAAACTTCTTGCTTTGCAATTGGGACAGATAAATAAAAATCAAACCAACATTAACAGGTTTTGCTGTGTTAAGTTTTGTTGCATTTTCCTATTCTACCTCTGAGCTTACATTTTTTTCGATGATGTTAAGACTGTGTAGGAAGAAACAACAAAAAATCAGAACAGACCAAGCATAAACCAGTAAGCGAAACTTTGAACTTAAAACAATCTAAGAACAGAAATTAGTACATGGATTTGATGTCGTGCATTTTAGCAAGCGAACAGGTAGATGTTATTAAAATCTCATATTCACCTCTTCAACATAATGCAGAACAAAATCGTTATTACTTCAAAAATTGCCTTTAAAGCTTACCTCTGTATCCTTACTGATCAATGGAGAAGCTCCTGAGGTATTTATATTCTCACCTCCTTCTGAGGGAAGAAACTGGTAATTCACAGCCTGATAAAGAATCTATAAACACAAAATAAATATAAAATCTTACCAGTCAAATAATCAAATGCAGGAATTATGATTGATGTCATAAATCCAAGATATTCTGACATGAGCTTCCATGATAGAAAAACAAGGGTGCATGGGAAGACAGAGAGAAGAACACATAGGTATCTGACATCCTCTTGCAGCTGTTGTCCCTAGACAAATGACCTTCCCTTCATTGCGTTTTTGCGCAATATTTTTCACACAGTTTAAGATTTTTTTTTTTTAATTATATGCACTTTGCTGTACTATGCAGGCTGAAGTACACATGAAAGACATTCATTATCTGAACTGTGCCTTTGATGTGTTGGGCAACTCCACTGAGGTAGGTGTTACCCAAGATCACAGTTTTTGTGAGCCACAGAAGTCCACGAAAGACACATACATACTAACTGGTCAGCATGACCTTCTGATAAAGATTTTTTTGAATATATCTATCTACATACAGAGTGCTTGGACAGAACACATAGGAACATTAATGAACAGGACTGAAAAGCTTTTATGCTACGTTTATGGAGAAAAATAATTGCAGAAGAAACTGATTAAATGTGCTTTGACAGAAATGATGACTTAGGTATGGCTTCCTGGGGCAATTACCAAATTAATCGTCAGTGCAGTTTTGCTATAAATTATGTTCATTAACAAAGAAACCTCTAAGATGTTTTTATTACATGAAGATAAATCTATGAACATTGTGAACTCTTAGACAACTAATACAAATATGAACTCTTCACCCACGACACTGAACAGAAATTTAACGTTCTGACAACCTAAATTACTGCACTGCAGTTTGACTGCTATGTCACCTTGCCATAACTAGTATTTAAATGTCACAATTACATATTCTCACATAAATAATATGATCAGCTAAGAAGTCAGTCATTGCAGAGTTAATAAAGATGGCTCAGAAACAAAGTCTGTTGCAGTTGTTGAAACCATTAATAATTTAAATCAGTGAAGAAAGAATTTCACTGTATATTGGGTAGAGATCATAAAAATTAGGAATAGGCACTTAATGGATATTTATGTGGGGTATTTAATGAAGTTGCATTACAAAGTGTAAACAGGTTACAAAACCTGACAAATTTTGAAAAAAATAAAATAAGATTAACTGCCTTGGCAAATAAAATGTTTAAATCAGGCAATATATGAAGAAATTAAAAGTACGGAAGATCGAGAATACAACTGCACTTCTACTTGAAAAGCCAACTCATCTAAAAATGCCTGTAACGAGACCTCATTTGTTGAAATGTAACAATGAAAATAGAAAAATACAGTAGAACAAATATAAACTTGTTGGGGGGTGAAACTTTAAGAAACAAACTTAAAAATGAGCATAAGTGTCCTGTACTTTGGTAAGCACTGAACTTGCATGAAAGAAGTTTCAGAAATGCCTACCTGGGTTTGCAAAGCACTGCTTACTCCCAGCAATGCCTGTATGGCATTTGGGGGACAGTGTGTCAGAGCAAAAGCCATCAGCTCCTGACGCATACCCAAATCATGGTAGCCTTCTGATTGCCCAAGCTGACTGCATACTTCCCAGCTTTTAGAATAACCTACAAGGGAACACAAGACATACTCTGAGATTGGTAACCTTCACAAGTGATAGGAATATGATGCAGAATTCCTACTGATGAGGTAAAGGAGGGCATGTGGCAGAACTTAGATTTCCCTTACGATCACCCCACATCACCCCCTTTTATTCACCTCACCTGCAGCCATGAGCTCTTGGCAATGCATACTAGCTGCTTTGTAGTCCTGGAAACTGAGAGCTTGTTCCACTAGAAGTATTAAAACTTGACCTTTTCTCTCCATGTGATCATCTCCTGTAAGAAAAATTCAACATTCTTAATTAATTAATTGGAATTAATGGTCAAATTAGGCTTGTTACTTTTTTCTTACAAGAGCTACATGCCACAACATTAAAAACCCATCTTGAAATTGAAGAAATATAATAATCTACTTTTTTTAGGTTAAAAAAAATTTGGAAACTGTATTTACGTAATGGCCATGACACAGATGAAAAGTCATATTTAACATAAGGGACATATAAATTGATGTCCTGACATGGAAAAAAAAAAACAAACCTGTGAACTATCATAGAAGAATTTTTTAAAATTTAATTTTTTGTTAAAGTATACAAATCATCAGTTTAAATTTCCATTTCACAGAGCCAAATAATTCATGAGATGCAGAAGACACAGGTATTTAAAAATCCCTACCCTCACAAATTCAGCGAGTAGAACTGAACAGATTTTTTCACACCATACCTGCACCTTGGTCACAGACCTTCTGGGCAATGCCTCTTCACCCAGTTATGAGCCAAAAGAAATAATTCAGATACTATTGGTCCCTTCTGACTGAAGTGTCATCAAGAATCTTTATAGAACATATGTCCTGACCTTAAATTTAACACATCAGCATTCACAGATGAAAATCTCAGAAAACTCATCTCCTTTTCAAAGCCAGTTATAGTCAATACAAATTACATCTATACCTGTCACACTTTACCAGCCATCTATTTCTGTGGGGTTTTAAGTTTTTTTGAATTTAGAATAAACACAAGAGAAAGAAAGTTATTTCCTTTACTGACACCAGTTGGTCCAGTCTTATGTTCAAAACAGTGTGTGTGCCTATGCATTATATGGCAATGTGACTAAACATACAGGGGGAAAATAATCTCCTGCTATTCATTTAAATTTAGGAAAGGAGGATGGCAATAAGCTAATAATAATTAGGGGACTTTTTCAATACAAGCTTCTTGCTCATGTTTCTGTGCTATTACTAAAAGGGCTTTTACGCCATCACTGCTGTTACAGCGATTTGAAAAGGGCACTGGTTTATGAAACTGTATTACTACAACTTGTGAAATGCAAAGATTTCAGAAGGTTAAAGACATCTGGTTCCAAAAACTATTTAAAGAGTACATGTTCATAAAATACACTGCTGTTATTTTTAACCCTACTTTGCAGAACCATCAATACAGGCAAAGCAAATTTCATTTTAAACCTTTCTCAAAAGAAAATATGTAGCAATTGCACTAGCATGACATTCAGGGAAGTGAAGTTACCCTAATGATGGAACTTAGCCAAGATTCCCCTAATCCCAGCACATCATGACTAACTCAGCTGGGAGAAGGTGTTGGCTTCCCATCATTTTGTGTTTTGGCCTCTTGCTCTATATACTGCCAACACACGATGTTGCAAATTAATCACATCCGAGGCTCTTCTGTTGCAAAACTTTGCCCTCTGGAACCTGGAAACTTCTCATTCAGGCAAAAGCAATTACAGATGACAAAGAGATGCTTCTATCTACACAAGTTAAATGTGAACTGTCATTTCTATAAGCAAGAATTCCACACTAGCTACTCACCTTCCAATGCCCACTTCACCGTGACAGCTTTACTACTTAGAGAGATTTGACTGAGTAGCAGACACAAATGAAACGCAAGAGAAATATTCATACTACTGTCCCCCAGATTTCAGCCAGACAAAATAATCACTGCTATTTATTACTAATTAAGAATCAGTGGGATTGGAGGGAAGGGAGGAGGAACACTTGGAGCAAGGAACAGTTTTCTCCTTAACTGTGTTTCAGCAGTTGGATGCTGAAAAGTCCCCCATCCCCAGTGTTTGAGCTAATTACTTTTTATGTAGCAGGATACATTCCCACATTTTACAAAAGGGCAAGCATAAAATGTAAGGATCATTTTCCTTCCAGTCCATGGCTACACTTGCTCAGCTTACCTCCACTGTTCATTCATTTAAACTTCAATTACCTTGACACACGCTGTTTTGCCCAGAACAGCCCTCAGCTCCAGCACGACTAGTGAATCCCCTGCAACGCACAGCCCGAGTCCTTTCTCACGCAGCTTTCATTGCCCCAACAGTGCAGTCACTTAAAATACCACCTGCTGCAGGTTAGCGGCACAGCCTTGTTCTTCTATTCAAACATGAAAAAATTCACTGCTTCAGCTCTGTGACGCCTCATTTGAGGGTATTTTTACTAACAGTGTCAAAATGGTAAGGGGAAGAATTTAGAATTCAAAACTTTCACCTTTCGAAGACAGACATCCAAAATTTAAAACCAGGAAAGGTTCAGTGAGAAAAAGCATTAAAATGGTGACCTTATTATATTCCACAGTAATTCTGCATTAAGCCTTAATGTGCGATACCCAGACTCAAAGAAATGAAGTTCAGCAAATGGAAAGGACATCTTAGGTTTTTATTCCTTTGTACTATTTGTGACAGTTTGTGTGCGTTCAGCTCCTTAAGGCTATTGTCTCCTTATGTCATAAGGAAAATGCATAAACCATGCCATAAAAACTTAAGTTAAATGGTATCAGAATTGAATGTATACTCCAGAAGCTCCATGTCACCTACATTTCTGAGATCAGAAACCATCTGTATGGTTATTTCCAAATGCATTAAGCAAAAAGTCAGTGTTGAAGAAGATGGATTTCAAAAATAAGCTTTAACTTACGAATGCAAGCAAATCTTTGGGTTACTAAATTGGATTTTAAAATTAACTAAATCACCACAAGAAAGCTGCGAGAAAGGAGAACAATGAACAGAAACCATTTGTAGGGAGCATCTCTCACTAGATCTTTTTGATACACAGTAACGGTACAGAAGATAATTTCTGACATATAAGCTTTTTCTTGTTTTACTCTTCTTTTGCTCCTCTCTTTTGTAAGCAAGTAATTACATAAAGTGAATTCTTTCACACCCTTTCTTAAACAAGAGTGTGGATTAAGTAAGGATCATGGGATGTCGACCAGCTCCAGCTCCCTGCACCAGTGCAGATTTTCTGGCTGTCATGCAGAGCACATTCTTCCTCCCTCACTTTGCCCACCTGTGAAATTAAGATAACACTTGCGTGCCTGCTTTACAGAGGCAGTGATGTGAGGCTTAAGTTTACTGTTGTTAATCAAATACTTTAAAGCAATTAAGAAGATAGCTGATATATCATTACCTAAGCGATATTTCAGCTTTGATAACTATGAATATAAATTCTATTACTCACTTCCAGTGCTGCTGTCTAAAAAAAAACTGCAGAGAACAGCTCCCAAAGCTCCTCAAGGATGACCATGAGCATTCTATCCTTGTATACATAGCAAATGCATTCTTCTCAAATTCAAACTAAAATATATATGCTCAAAGTATTTTATAAGCTGTATGTTATATATAATATACCACAGCATATACTATATACTCACAAAATTAGAACTTCTTTCACAGCAAAGGTAGCTCATAAATCAGGATAATTGTATAAGTACTGAAAACCAACTCCAGATGAAAAACAATTCTTTCTTCCAGCAGAGTACTTTATCTAATTCTTCATTAAGCAAATCCATAAAGTTAAATCCCTAGATTCTTTTTCAACATTACAGACACATCCCAATATTTCTCCATAAAACCATTCCTTTTCATCATAAGCTATTAGAAATCAAGTTACCCTTTCCCAGTAGTTTTAAATTGGCTAACAAAGGATCTCTGTGCTAAAACTGCAAGGAAGGTTTTCCTCTTCTCATACTCAGTTTAAAATAAAATAAACTCATTCATGAATCTTTAGATCTGTACACATGAGCTGCCCTTTTGGCTACAAACTAATTTGTGAAATACACAATCAGCATTTATCAGTCTTATGACTACCCAGCCCTAAAAAAAAAAAAACTTTTCATCGCATTAATAATTAAGTGTAACTCAGTAACTTAAATTACAAGTTGATAGATACAGAAATACCATTTCTACATACTTTGTTTTAATATTTTTCGTTTTATAGCTATCTATTGCATTTGCATGGCAAGGTTTTGGTAGCAGGGGGCATACAGGGGTGGCTTCTGTGAGATGCTGCTGGAAGCCTCCCCTGTGTCTGACAGAGCCAATGCCCGACGGGTCCCAGACAACGCCGCCACTGGCCATTTTTTTAGACCCGGGAAAAAGGTGCGGACACACACACACACAAAAAAACCCACAACCACCACCAACAACAAAAAAAATACCACACTAAACCACCACACCACAACCTGGGAAAAGAAACTGCAGCCAGAGAGTGAGAACATGTGAAAGCCACAACTCTGCAGACACCCAGGTCAGTGGAGAAGGAGGGAGACGAGGTGCTCCAGGTGCCAGAGCAGAGATTCCCTGGCAGACCGTGGTGCAGCCCATGGTGAGGCCGGCTGTGCCCTGCAGCCATGGAGGGTCACAGGGGA
>NW_010253199.1:49883-51882 GCF_000690775.1 Eurypyga helias | reverse complement strand
GGGTGGGGAAGGTGTTTTAAGGTTTGGTTTTAGTTCTTGTCTCCTCAGATTTGCCTGGTAATAAATTAAATAAATTTTCCCCAAGTCGAGTCTGTTTTGCCCATGACAGTAACTGGTGAATGATCTCTCCCTGTCCTTATGTCAATCCAGGAGCCTTTTGTTACATTATTCTCTCTCCCCTGCCCAGCTGAGGAGGGCAGTGACAGAGCGGCTTCAGTGGCCACCTGGCCTCCACCACTACCCCACAACAACCTACTATTAAATTTTGCAAGACTTTTCATTTACAGAGAATGATTAAGGCTATGCCAGCATTTCACTTAAAATCCCTTTTTAAACATATTAACAACCTAGCTATTAAAATCACATGCAACTTTAAATTCCACATACAGTTATGTATTCCAGCAATGACTGAAAGTATATACAGCAGCAAGTGAGAACTAAAGAGTGAAACTCTACAGACTTTCTTTCATCAGTGGAAAAAATACTGCATTTGCATGCATGACTTAAAACAACAATGAAATTCATGTTTCCTTTGTATGCATTTGGATGCTCAATGGGATGAAATGTCAGGCGCACAATAAAAAACTGTAGAAATAGTAGTATACTGTTTATAGCTTTCAAGTAAAAAAAAAAAACCTAAAAAGAGATTATTGATTTTCGTAAAATTAAGGAAACCTATTTTCCATAGTCCATCTCCTATAACAAATAAGCTTAAAAAAAAATTCACAACTATGGCATTCTTATACTGGATCCATATCTTGCTTATAAATGAATATCCTGCACAGGAAATAGTATTTCTATATAAGTAATACAACTAGTCATCCCTCAGTGACAGCAAAATGGCTTTTAATCACAAAAGCCTAACATTACTTATTAAAAAAAACCAAAAACAACACAAAAAACACCCTCCCAAAAAAAAAAAACCACAAACCACCACACCACACCCTACACACACACCCCCAAAAACATCAAAACAAACACCACATCCAACAACACAAAGTCACTATGGGAAGTGTTTTCTTGCTGCTTTTTCCTTTCAAATAATTGCTATTCTATAACTAAAAGATAATTTTGAAAGTTATTTATTTACCACAAGAGACAAGAAAAGGAAACACTGCATCCATTTTTACAAAGGGTAGAAAGGAGGAACTGTCAGCCTCACCTTCATGCCTGGGGTCATGGAACAGACCCTCCTGGAAGCTATGATCAGACACATGGAGGACAGGGAAGTGATGTGAGAAGCCAGCATGGCTTCACCAAGGGCAAGTCCTGCCTGACCAACCTAGTGGCCTTCTATGGTGGAGTAACTACATCAGTGGACAAGGGAAGAGCCACAGTTGCAATCTAGCTGGATTTCTGTGAGGCCTTTGAAACAGTCCCCCTCAACATCCTTCCCTCTGAACTGGAGAGAGATCCGTTTAATGGATGAGGAATTGGTTGGATGGTCACATCCATGTGGTTGTGATCAATGACTCCATGTCCAGATTGGTGACAAGTGGTTTAATATCTTCAACAATGATACAGACAGTGGGATTGAGTGCACCCTCAGCAAGTCTGCAGATGATACCAAGCTGAGTGGCGCAGGTGAGATGCCTGAGGGACAGGATGACATCCAGAGGGACCTGGACAAGCTTGAGACGTGAGCTTGTCTGAACATCATGAGGTTCAACAAGGCCAAGTGCAAGGACCTGCATGTGGGTCAGGGCAACCCCCGGTATCAATACCAACTGTGGGACAAAGGGATTAAGAGCAGCCTTGTCAAGAAGGACTTGGAGATACTGGTAAACAAAAAGCTGGACATGAGCCAGCAGTCTGCACTTGCAACCCAGGTAGAAACCATATACTAGGCTGCCTCAAAAGCAGAGTTTTTCCTGCTCTCATACAAAGAAAATCATTTAGATTAAAAAAAAGAACATAAACCAAATCAGTATCATCAGCCTAAAGAACCCAGAATATTAAGAACAGTTGCCAGATTTTAACTATATGTGGGAGGAAGCCG
>NW_010253199.1:44429-49852 GCF_000690775.1 Eurypyga helias | reverse complement strand
GAAAGAGCTCTACAAAAATCTTGCCTTATGAACCAATACCAAGATAATCTTCTTGCAAGAAAAGAAAAAAAGAAGTTATGACTGTCATTCTAGTTTTTCTAGAGAACAGGAGATTACATGCAAAATGAACAAACACTTATATTGGACCCAGTTGCCTAACATGGTACCATCACCTCCCCTCAGCTATCTTTCACGTAGCAGTCCTACGTAACAGCAGCACACACCTTATCAGTCATGACGTCATTTCCAGTGATTCCTTTTTTTAGGACCTATACATCTCGGGAAGTCAACATCCTAACTTCTGTATCTCTGTTCATAACATCACCCAACCCCCTTGAATACCTAACTCCCTATATAATACTGTGCAAAAATTGCCAGTACTAAGCTTCCTGAAAACAAAAGAAAATTCTTACATGATTTAACAAATAGAGATAGAAAGGAACTAAACAGGCAGGCATCAGTGACAAAGCCAGAACGCATCGTTTTATAAACCACACTGAATGAAAAGTGAATTTCTATTTTATATTTCTATATTCCATTTCTACAACACAAAAATAGAATAGTATTATATTTTCAGTGGCACTGATAAAGTTTAACAGTTGAATTTTATGCATTACAGATGACTTCCCTTCTAACTTAACTGGGACTATTACTAAATCAAACAACTGTGTTTGACAAAGACAGTAAGATTTACTGGAATTTTAGTTCTACCAATTAATAGTAAGACAAAATATTCTCAGACCTAACTCCTCCAATTTGCTATGAGCTTTTACTCAAAATCCAGATTAGACAAGGCTGTTCTATATTAGTGTTACGTCAGAGCAGCTGAGGATACCAGCTGTTTTACAGATAAAATATTTCACTCATGCAAAATATTTCATTCCTCCCCAATAACTGCTCTTCCAGATGACTTTTTAGTGATATCCTTGAGTATACATTCTAGTGCTCAACTCAATTGTCCTAAAGCATTACACAAATGCACGTGACACTGCAATTCATTGCCTTAGTAACACAGCTTACCTGCAACCCTTAGCAAATTTGCAAGTCCCAGGAGCTTAGCAGACTGCTTATAGTTGGTTGACAGCTGAGCAAGACAGTCCTTGATGAGACTGAGTCGATCTGCACACAAACGCACTGTTGAAAGAAGACCTTGCGTTAAGCGGCTGTACACAGGAATCCTACCGCTGTATTTCCCACTAACACAGACGCAGAAAGCGCCAGGGAGTGTAAGAAGGCAAACAGAACCTGAAAACCAGCCCAAAGTTACCTGCATGCAGATCCTCAGTTATACCTATAAACAGAGATTTTAAGTAACACTACAATGTACCCATTGTACACTCCCTGGGAAGGGAGGAAGAGGAAGACTGACCTGAATGAAAACTTCTTTTTGTTTCATGTTTTCAGACTCAATATTTTAAAATTTACATGATTAACCATATGCCTTCACACATTTTTTTTAAATATCACTTTTGCAACATTCTCAGAATGACCTCTAAAACAGACATTAGCTTTCATTTAGAATGTTGTAAATACATAATACTTCATGCTACATTTTAAGGTGGACAGGATATATCACACAGACTGAAAGAACTGTTATAGGCAAAATTTTCAGGCTATGTTAATTTACATCAATGTTTTCTGAGCAAGCACAGCGATAGCCTGCATGTCACCAGGTTCTGTTAACCATACCTGAGAAGCTTACAATTAGTACTGTGTTCCCAAAAAGATTTTACCAAGAATTAAACAATTAACTTCATTTGATATCATGAACCAATTTCAGTGCTCTTTATCTAGCTAGTGGATGGCTAACTTCAGGCTGCTGCTTTAAAAAGGTAATGTTTTCACACCAGGCAAGTACTCAGAAGACAGGAAGATCATGCACATATTCCACTTAACACTCAGTAAGACATTCATGTCTCCATGGGGGATACAGGCCTCTCAGTAACAGCAAACAAGGACTTGCATAATGAAAAGTCTATTAATAAAGTAATGGAAATCAGATTAGACTAAAACAAATTAAGAATAGCTGAGCAGGAAAAGGTTACACTTAGGGTTTCATTTTTAATTTTCTACCACGTGCACATTGTATAGAGCAGTAAAATGTTTTCATTCACTGATTGTCTAAATAAGACTTTTTGAAATACCTAACATAACTGAAAGTAATCTGAAGCAATACCATGGGTCAAGCACTTTCATTAAAGATGGACTTTTCTTCACCTTTCATGTTAATAAGGAAATTCCAAACCAGATTTTATTAAAATATATCATAACTGTAGTTCACAACCTTAACTGCAGAGTTTGCTAAAAATACAAGTAGTGGGGAAGCTCTACAGAAAAATAAACATAAATGTGCAAATAAAAGTGTATTGCTAATTCTTACTGTGGGAATAACAGATCCCTAATGTTATTTTAATGACATTTTATCAAAGTAACTGACCATTTAAAGGTTTTCATTAGAACTTTAAAACATAATTTTAATCTTATTAATTTGATTTACAGGAAAGATCCTGAAGAAAGGATAAGTCAGGATCATTAATGCAATTTCAGGCATAATTTCAAATTCTAATTAATCTAGGTAAGTTGTATTACACATACGGTTAATGCTGCCACTTTTTTCTAAAAGATAACCTCCATGTCCATGCTGAAAAAGATGAAGAAAATATGCATACACTTTTCTACATGCTGAATGAACTGATTAAAAAAATAATTCTGTCCAAGAAGTCAAAAGTGCAATATTGCAAGATCTAAAAAACAGACTTATTAGCAGTCCAGAAATGGTAAGATTGCCAAATATAATATATGGAGCATTAACTCACTTTTGAGGGGATACTTGGAAAATAAGAGAACAAAAAAGCAAAACACCAAAGCAAACAACAGCCACTAAGAACATTCACTTCATTTTCCACAGACCCACAAATGCTTTGCATAAATCCCAGTATTTCTCTGCACAATGCCAGAAGTGAAACATTATGATCAGCATGTTTCACCAGCACTCAGTGCTCCTCCCACCCAGTTCTTTCACAGCACTTACAATTCCAGTGATAATGCAGTTTCACATAGTTGCCCACATACCATACATTCAAATTTCTCTGAAAGCCAGGAACATGAGATCTCTTATATTTCTTTCACTCAGGAGAGAGTGGGGGTTTTGTTAATAAAGCATAACTTTTGTTCATTTAGCACAATCTATAAGCAATAAAAAATACTGCAATATATTCCATTTTCCCTTCTATCTCATTGTCCATAACCATTCTTTGTTTCCAACTTCTTCTGTCCAACAACTTTCCATACTATAAGAGTCAGAGTTACAAAACAGATTTAAAGTTTTAATCAAGTAGTCAGATAAAATACCTTGTAAGTGTTCACTTCTGTTCTCACTGTGTTTTATAAACTTAGAATCACAGGATGGTTTGGGTTGGAAGGGACCTTAAACAACATATAATTCCAACCCCCTTGCCATGGGCAGGGACACGCTCCACTAGACCAGGTTGCTGAAAGCCTCATCCAGCCTGGGAATATGTCAATGACAACCTCCTTCTCCAAAACTTCAAAATTAAACAGCCCAGTGGAGACGTGAAAACTGCCTAGCATGAAATAGCTCTCTCCTACCCCTTATTTTAAAGCTCATTAGCACATGAGCAAGTGCAGATTACTTTGCAAATAAAAGGTGAGCTCAAACTATTTCTGCTAAACTTACTAGGAGATTCAAATACTCAGTACTTTAATTATTAAAAAGCCCTGCTAAAAAATAAGTACCAATAACACAGATTGCATATGCAGACATCTTTCTCATTGCACATAAACCGGAAAAAGGTAGGGTTTTTTTAAAAATCGATGTGCCTGTAAGCTGTGTGGAGGCAGGGAAGGGACTCTTCAGTTCACTCACACAACAGTAAACTATTTTTCATGCATACTTAAGCATGTGGTTCAAGCCATCATATAAAGAACAGAAGTATCCTGTACCTTGTAATGGTAGTATTTTAACACCAAATTCTTCAAGGTAGCCAAGAGCACGAATGAGATCCAGCTCCTCCTGTACAGCACTCGGACAGTCTACAATAAGTTGTAGGCAGCACCTAAACAAGAAAGGAACAATTTTTCTAAAAATTGTTGAATAAATTCAAAGTTAAATTTGTGGAAAAAGTTCACCTGTGAGCAAAGAAAAAACAAACTATACAATAATTTACAGTGGTTATGAAATGTCATAAAATTGACTGGGAATTAAATGTTAGAGCCACTGTCAGAAGTTTCATTATCTCAACTAGGTTCAGCAAAAGAAAGGTAATTCAAAAAAAAGTCTCAAAAATTTAAACTGGCTTAATTCATCATGCACATTAAATCAGGAAAGTATTTTGTATTCCCTATTTAAAGAAGGAGGTTATGTTTCCCCTTTTCCAGTCAGGAGGAAAATAGACATGTTTACATCTAAATCAAAATTGTATGTTAGCTACATTCCCATCTGAACCCGTCACGTTTTTCAGGAGCACTGGCAAACATTTCTGGGGCAAGTGGAGATTAAAACAGGAGTGGAAGGAAAGAGAACTAGCTAAAGATAACAGAAATATGTTTCACCTAAAACAATTCATACAGGCAGGTTACTAGGAGACCTACACAATGCGATAATAATTCATGGAAATAAGTTAAGTTGCTATTAAACAACTGATAGGAGAAAATTCAGAGGACAAAAAAAATCCTACTAAACAGAAAACACACGGTCATAGATTCATAGCAAGTACTTATGCTATAAACTGCATATTGTGAAACATCACCACAAAACCATAAGGTAAAACTTGATCACGGGACCCTTAGGAGGTATTAAAAAACATGATCTTTTGTATTTCCAGAGCCTGCTGATGGAAAAGCCTCTCAACAGGAGATTGGGAAAAAAATTAGTAAATAAACCCTAGTTTTGTGACAACTGTAAATCAGTTTTTCATACTGATTATAGAATCATGGCTTAGTTGGAAGGAACCATTAAAGGTCATCTAGTCCAACCCCCCTGCAATGAGCAGGGACATCTTCAACTAGATCAAGTTGCTCAGAGCCCATACAGCCTGACCTTGAAGACAGCCAGGGATGGGGCATCCACAGCTTCTCTGGGCAACCTGTTCCAGTGCTTCATCAACCTTGTAAAAATTTCTTCCTTACATCTAGTCTAAATGTACACTCTCTTAGTTTAAAACCATTATGCCTTGCCCTATTGCAGAGGCCCTGCTAAAACGTTTGTCCCCTTATTTCTTACAAAACTCCTTCAGGTACTGGAATGCTGCAGTAAGGTCTCCCCAGAGCCCACACAGGCAGGAGCTCCAGCCCTCTGATCATCTTTGTGGCATCCCCTGGCCTTGCTCCCACCAGCCAATATCCTTCCTATGCTGAGGGACCCAGAGCTGGATGCAGAAATGCATGTTGGGGCTGCACAGTGA